>NW_027397177.1:693955-741124 GCF_003265705.2 Callorhinus ursinus | reverse complement strand
GTGTGTTTGCATGTGAGTGAGCTGTGTCTATATGTGAGGTGTGTTTGCGTGTGTGTGTGAGAGGTGTTTGTGTGACTGTGTGAGGTGTGTTTGCGTGTGAGCTGGGCTGTGTCTGTATGTGAGGTGTGTTTGCGTGTGTGTGTGAGAGGTGTTTGTGTGACTGTGTGAGGTGTGTTTGCGTGTGAGCTGGGCTGTGTCTGTATGTGAGGTGTGTTTGCGTGTGTGTGTGACAGAGGTGCGTTTGTGTGACTGTGTGTGTGTATTTCCTGGCTCTGGCGAGAGGGCCCTGCGGCAGCAGCACCTCACAACAATGAGCACACCAGAACCGAGATCTTGGTTTGCAAATCTCTCTCTGCACTGGAAGGAACAAGAATTCCTTGGAGAAATGATTCCGGGTCTGGACTTTCTTGCTGATGGACACGTGTCAGAAGGACTCCGAGCCAGCTCGAAGGGGGTCCCATTGGCCAATCTGGGATGGTTTGAGCACAAAAGTAAATAATGGGAAGTGTAGATGACAACCCACTGAGTAATACAGAACACGTTAAGTCCAAACTGATGGGAACAGAGAGAACGGAAGGAGAGGGAAACGCCCATTCTTCCTGTAGGATAGCATCTCGTAAATGGAGGAGGTGGTGGGCTTAGGAGTCCCCTGACAGTGGCTGGGAAGGCCTAGTGGTTAGGTGGGCAGCATCGCTGTGTGCCAAGGCCGAGCCATTTGAGGGTTAGGATACAGATTGACCACCTGGGGTCTGATGTCTCTTAAAGGTATTTTGCTTTTAACTTGGCAGTATCGGGTGAACACACTTTTCCACAATGCCGCAGTCGGCTCCTATCTGCCCTCCCTTTGGGTGCGGTGTGCCAGACATTTGTCACAGTCTGCAGTACATCTTGGGAGCCTGACACCCTGATTGTTTTCTTAAAGTATACACACTAAAGTTTACTCTTTGTGCAGTGGTTCTGTGGGCTTGATGATGTCCACCATCACGTCAGTGCCGCCCCAGGGCTACACAGGGCAGTCAGCACCCTGCAGAGCCTCTGTGCTGCCCCCTCTGGGCGGCGGCCCCATTCCTCCACGTGCCATCATGCCGCCCCCGGAATGTCCCACCAGGGGAATCATGCCGTAGGTGGCCTTTTGGCTCTGACTTCCCTCGCTTAGCAGAACGCATCTGATATTCCTGCAGGTTGTAGCATGCGTCCGAGTTTGTCCCTCTCTGCTGGTGAGTGGAATTCTGTGGTGCAGATGCACAACGGCTGGTTCCCCAGCTTCCTACTGAAGAGTTGCGTCCAGTTTGGTTTGGGCAGTTAGGAGCAGAGCTGCTGTAAACATTTGTGTACAGGCTTTTGTGTGAATATAGGTTTTAAATTCACTTGGGAAAATGTGTGAGGGTGGGATTGCTGGGCTGTCACAGTTAATTCACAGAGGGAAGGAGGAGGGTGAGCTCACACTTTGGCAGCATGGGGAGTGGCAGGAAGAGCACAGGAGGCTGGTCATGGGGCATGTGTCGCAAAGCTCCCTGGAACCTGGTTGACGGTGCCTCCTTGGGATAGCCCATGAATGTGTCAGCATCAGGCATCTTGGATGCAAAGCCCTTCCTTGGCTGAGGTGTGCCAGCCAGGTAAGCAATACCATCTGGGTCCCTCTCTGGACGGTGTCCCCTGCCTTCCTTCGGTATCAGGCTGGCCCCACCCCCCCCGGCACGCCAGCATTTGTCCAGGTGGGACACCCAGTCTGCTCACCTGGGAGGCTCACGGCCTGTCTCCTCTTGGTTTGGCAGTCAGGGCCGGGACCTGAAGCTGCGCCTATGGGACCTGGCAGAGGGCAGAAACGCCATCGTGGACTCTGTGCCCGTGGAGAGCATGGGCTTCTGCAGGAGCTCCGTCCTAGCCAGGGGTCCGGAGCGCTGGATGCTGGCCATGCCAGGGGGAGGTAGTGACGAGGTGAGTACCAGCCCACGTGGTGCCTGGCTCCACAAGCTACTTGCACTTGGTTCCCCTAAATGGGCGTGCTCATCCTAAGCACCTGTTACAGGAATGCTGTGCCCGCCACAGGAGCCCCACAGAGTGCCGGATTGCAACTCCAGTGGCCTCGGTCTGGCCACCTGTGGGGTGGCTGGTGGCGAGAGTCAGGAAGGCAGGCCCCAGCACCCAGTACTGCATGGCATGAGGAGTGCAGGGGGAGAGACTGCCTGGGGAGGTCCTCCGAGGACTTAGGAGCAGGTACGCATGGAGGGAAGTCCCGGGCAGGCCAGCAGGAGGTGGTGGGAGAGAAATCAAGGCCTTGGGGAAGTCTGGGGCAGCAGGGGCAGCCTTCTGGGGAGCTGAACTGGGTTCTGGCATGAGAGGCCTCAGTCAGACCTGGGGTGCTGGGGGTAAAGGCTGCCACCGGGGTAGTAAGCGCAGAACAGAGGGGGCATGTGAGCAGGGGAACTCAGAGAATGGGGCTCCAGGTGGGCGTGATGGAGCCTCGGAGGTGACCGTCAGATGGAGCTCAGGCCAGAGTGGCCAGCAGTGGTTGGTGACGGGGATCTGGTCAGGCTGGACAGCGTGTCCACACCCGCAGAGGCAGAAGAGGCAGAGTCCACCAAGGGAAGCAGTGCCCAGGACATGGGAACAGGTGGTGGGGAAGCAAGGGTGGAGAGTAAGGTAGAGGGTGACAGTGTGGCAGGAGGGGCCAGCGCTTGGGGAGCTGAAGGGAAATTAAAGAAGAAACCCAGGAGCAGCGATTGGACAGGCCTGGTGAGTGTGGGGGCATAGCTGCTCAGGGTCTGGGCCGAGGGGGGGTGGTGGACAGGGGCTCTGAGCATGGGGCAGGGAGGGCTGGGGGCACACACATGCAGGGAGAGCGAGCCTCCTGTCTGCCACCCTCGCGCATGGCTCCCCGTGTTCCCTGCCGGCCCCAAGAGGCTGCACAGCAGGCGGCGCTGGGCAAGGACATGGGGCCCCGTGTGCACAGCAAGGTTTGGCCCCTACCCAAGAAGACTCGTTTGTCTTAAAGCAGATTCAGTTCATAAATAATGAGAGAGGAACAGGCATTTATTTGTTCATGATTGCGTTTAAATCACCAATTAGGAGCTACATACGCTTTTCTTGCCAATTTGCCAAAAACCTGTTAGAAGTTTTATTAATGTGAAAAGAGAGGGGTGTGCTTCCTCCTGGACAGCCGGGGCCAGGCAGCGCCAAGCCTTGCTCCTGTGCTGCAAGCCATGGAGCCCAGCCCTCCCTCCGGGGCGGGGGGTGCCATGTGCGGCCCTCCCCTTCCTAGCCACTCCAGGCCTTCCTGGCTTCCCTGGGGCCTGGCTTCCCTGGGGCCTGGCCCCAGACACCCCGCATGTGCTGCTCAAGGTGTTCCGAGCCGACTTGCTGGCTCCCTATCCGCCAGTGCAGGCAACGTCTGTGTTTTTCAGGAGCAGCCAGTCGAAGGACCTGGGATATCCTGGGAAAATGGTGGTTTTCCATGTTCCCACCTGGAATCTGCCTGGACTGAATCTGCTTAGAAAAGCATCGCTGGCCTGTGCCCAGACAATGCCTGGGGAGGACACGCTCCCACCCCGCTCGACCATCTGGGTGGCCACACTTGCCCAAACCAAACATTTTACCTTCAGGAAACAGAGGTTGCAATTGAGTGCCAGATGGAAAGCACACTGGTGTCTGTAGGATGCTCCGAGCACAGGCGTCCAGGGCCTTGCCAGAGCCCAGAGCTCTTCCTTGGACCCACAGCGGCTCCTGGGCTTGCCCTGGTCCTCGGGCCCTGGGTTGCCCACTCTCCTGCACCCAGGATGTGGCTGTGGGTGCCACCACTCACGCTTCCTCCCACAGTGTCTTGCTCAGGCTTCAGGGCTGTCCTGGTCTTCCCCTTCTCCTTCCCAAGCTGCCTTGCAGGGTGACTCACCCCTACCTGATCACCTTGCCTTCACGCCCCTCCTCACTCACACCACCAGAGGGATCTTCCTGGGCCCACAGATTGGGAGAGGCCATCCCTCACTGTACCTGTGCGCCCTTGTGCCAGGCCATCCAGGGTGTGGGCCTGTGCACACTGTGTCCAGTGACATCTGTTTCTTCTGCTATCCCTCTCCCCACCAGCACATGCAAGCAGTCAGGGTGGCTTCTCCCCCCAGCTCCCCAACCACCCAGGCAACATCTTTTTTTTTTATATCTTAAATTTTTATATTAATTTTTTTTTAATTTTTTAGTGGGGGAGGGGCAGAAGGAGAGAGAATATTTTTATTTTTGAATTTAATTTTTTAAAAAGATTTTATTTATTTATTAGAGAGAGAGAGAGCACAAGTTGTGGGCAGAGGCAGAGGCCGAGGGAGAAGCAGACACCCCACTGAGCAGGGAGCCCCATGTGGGGCTCGATCCCAGGACCCCGAGATCATGACCCGAGCTGAAGGCAGATGCCTTACGACTGAGCCACCCAGATGCTCCTGTTTAAAAAAAATTTTTTTTAGGGCGCCTGGGTGGCTCAGTTGGTTAAACGACTGCCTTCGGCTCAGGTCATGATCCTGGAGTCCTGGGATCGAGTCCCGCATCAGGCTCCCTGCTCAGCGGGGAGGCTGCTTCTCCCTCTGACCCTCTTCCCTCTCGTGCTATCTCTCATTCTCTCTCTCTCAAATAAATAAATAAAAGCTTAAAAAAATTTTAAAGATTTTATTTATTCATTTGACAGAACGAGAGCACAAGCAAGGGGAGCAGAGGCAGAGGGAGAAGCAGGCTGCCCGCTGAGCCTGATGTAGGACTCGATCTCAGGACCCTGGGATCATGACCTGAGCCAAAAGCAAATGCTTAACTGCTCCGAGAGAATCTTAAGCAGGCCCCACGCTCAGCAGGGAGCCTGCTTCTCCCTCTCCCTCTGCCTTCACACAGATGGCAGCTCTGCAGCTTTGCACTTGCCTGGGCTGGGTGCCGAGGTGTCCCGACCGAGAGGAGCGTCTCTTTCTCTGTTCTGTGGGGCGTCTGGGGTGAGCGTGCCCTGACCAGGGCTCATGGGCTTCCCATAGTGTCTACAGCCGATTGTCAAGCAATAAGCCTGAAACTGAGTCACTGTGCCAAGGACACAAGGGCTCCGAAAGCCCCCTCCTCATCTCCTTGGTTTTCTGCTTACTTCTGGGCCATACTTAGGTACCACTGTGTCTTGGTTGTCATGTGACTTTTCTTGCATTTCTTTTTATTTTGCTAGAGCTTCTTGAGCATCTTTGCTGTTCCAGGGGCTGCTGCTTCTAGCAGCCTCTTATTTCATGACAGTAATAACCACTCACGTCACTGAGGGTCTTTTCTGTCTCCTTTGTGAGCAGGGAGGGCTGCCGTGGCTGGCATGGACACTGATCCTGCAGGCCCAGCAGACAGTCGGGGGGCCTGTCTGCATGTGCGTACATATGTGCGTGCTTGTTGGTGGGGACGTGTACGTACTCTGCAATGCTGAGCCCCTCCCCTAGGATACTGTGTGGGCCTCTGGTGAGAGCCCTGTCCAGAAGGCCCCCCCAGCCTCAGCCTGTGGGGGTGCCACCCCCAAGCAGGCCCACAGCTGAGAGGACCAGGCCGTGACACTGGCTTTCTACCCTGCCTGCTGTGTGCCCTCAGACAGACCCAGCGTGCAGGTAGCAGATCTGGGACTCCCACTCAGGACTTAATCTCAGGCCTTGGGCCAGTTCTCCCACGTGGGGTAGTTAAGAGCAGCCCAGCTCAGACCCACATGCCTTCAGTTCACTGGGCGGCAGACAGCACCTATCCCCTCTGCACCTCAGACTTCATCTGCAAACCGGAGGATGTCCTCTTGTTGGCCAGGGATGATGTGTGGCTCCACAATGGCTGCACATTGTTGTGACATTATCAGTACAGCCCCTCTCGCCTGTATCAAGGGGAGCCAAGGGCTTGTTGAGCCTCCCCATCATGGAGCAGTAGAGCTGCTTCACACGGAATCCCCTCCACCTCCAAGCACCACAGGAGGGGGCGCCCTTGTCCCTGCTTGGTGGATGAGGGAGATGAGGCAGTAGGGATGCAGATGGCTGGGGGCCCATTTCTGGTCTGCAATGCTCTAGTGCCCAAGCCTGCTCCTTGTGGCTGCAGCTGTCCCCTGTAGATGGTGTGGGGCAGAGCTGGGCCCAGCTCGGGTAGACAGGCCTGAGTGTGACCTGGCTGTGTGGACCAGAAAGACACATCTTCCAGCCCGGGCACAGGAGGGCCTGCACCTGCATTTTCAGGTGATGCAGAACACAGCTGTGATGCCCAGTAGAGAGGTGCGGGGTGCTGGGACCAGTCAGGCCCCAAACAGAGTTCCGCTTGGTGCACACCATGTTCATTTCCTAGGCTTGCTGGTGGTCCCCAGGGGTTCCCTGTGCACTTTTTTTTTTTTTTTTAAAGATTATTTATTTGTTTGTCAGAGAGAGCACAGGCAGAGGGAGAGGGAGAAGCAGGCGCTCCTCTGGGCAAGGAGCGCGACGCGGGGCTCCATCCCAGGACCCTGGGATCATGACCTGAGCCGAAGGCAGATGCTTAATCGATGGAGCCTCGCAGGGCCCCCCCCCCCGCCCCGTCCCGTGCACTTCTGTAAACCATTTGATGCACCTGAGATAGTTCAGAGTTGTTCACGTGAAAGCCCACATCAGGAGAGAGGGGGCAGAGATCAGGAGGATGGGCAAACTGAGTCTGTGCCAAGCCAACCTCCTGCTCAGTGAAGAGGTAAAATTGGGAGGGGCCGGAGGCAGCTGCCAGCCAGGTGGTGATGCTGGTTAGAGGGACATGCCGGTCACTTAGAAATGACGTGTGAGTTTCACAATGCCCAGCAGTGCCTGAGCCCACGAGCCTGTGCGGCCTAATTAGGAGGCTCAGCTCCCAGGTTCCTCCGGGGAGCAGACAGAAACTCGCAGCAGCCTTGGCTAATCGCCTTAAAAGTCTCTTGTTTGTATAGCACAGGCTCGACTTGGCGCCGGCCCAAATCAACTTGTTTTCTTACTGTCAGGTTCAGATTCTGGAGATGCCATCCAAGACGTCAGTGTGCACCCTGAAGCCGGAGGCAGATGCCAAGCCGGGCATGCCCATGTGCCTGGAGCTGTGGCAGGTAAGGCCCAGCGCACGCCAACCACGCCCTGCCAGCCACGCCTTCTGGGCCGTGAATCATGCCCCATTCAGGATTTGGTTTTTCATCAAACCAAAGGACAATTAGCCCCCTGGGAGTGCATGTGCACGCTGCCTTCCACAGCCTCGGTGTCCCCACCGGCTCCTGCTGCCGCTCTACAAACTGCCTGGGGCAGGTCTGGCTTATGCTGTCCCCCGCACGGTACCCTCCTGCCCGTGCAGTGAGGAGGGACAGCTGGGTCAGCGGAGGGCTGCGAACTCCTTTCCCTCTCTGCACACCGGCGTGCGGCCCTGCACAGGGCTAGGAGGGAAATGCTGACTAACCCTGCAAGCCAGCCCGGCCCCTGCTTTGCTTGGATTACTTTCTGTTACTTCTTTGCCTCAGAGGCAGGAGTGGGCTTAACACTGACTTTCCCTACGGCCACACTTGGCGTTTCTTTTTTTTTTTTTTTTTTTAAGATTTTATTTATTTATTTGACAGCGAGAGACACAGCGAGAGAGGGAACACAAGCAGGGGGACTGGAAGAAGGAGAAGCAGACCTTCTGCAGAGCAGGGAGCCTGATGCAGGGCTTGATCCCAGGACCCCGGGATCATGACCTGAGCCGAAGGCAGATGCTTAACGACTGAGCCACCCAGGCGCCCCTGGCATTTCTGATTCATAGCCATTTCCTTCTTTCTTTCTACTCTTTCTGATTAGAGAGGGTCAGAAGGCATCTCCTGGGGCTGGCAGCTGAAACCTGGGACCAGGAAGTGGGCCACACGCCTGAGTCCTGGCAGGATGGGGTTCAGCTCCAAGGCCAAGCGTGAGGCCTTAGGAGGGATCCTCCTGGGCCCACCCACTTGCCTCTACTAGAAGCCCGGTCCCTCCTCAAGGCACAGCCTCCTCCTGGCCACAGGGGACAGCACTGGCTCAAAGTGTACGCTTCTGCTTCTCAGGGCTGCTGGTGTTTGGGGCAACAAAGCAAATGGTCTGGTGTGTTCACTTGGAAAGAACTGTAGGCAGCATCTTTGCCGTGGCGGAGACCGTGGTGGACAGGTCGTTGACCAGTGCCTGCCCTGGGGAGCGCTGCTTATAGGCCGTTTTCCCAGCTCTGTTCAGTTCACCAGCACCTTCTGGCAGCTACCCTGAGCCTGCCTGAGATCGGGAAGAGGTGATTCCTGCCTCGTGCCACACTGCTTGTTTGAACTTTTCACAAGATGGGCTTGGGCGCTTTAGAGATGTCTGTGGGGCCAACAGGCACCCCCAGAGACCTTGCCCCACGCTTTTTGTCCCTCCAGGGACCTGAGCCTTCTTGCCATTGGTTTCCCCCTATGCAATTTCTTAACTGAGAACATTCCAATTGGAATTTGTTTCCAGTTGGAAATCTCTGATAAGCTGATTCTGTGGTGTCCTGTTGCTGCCCACAGCGAGCTGAGTGGGTGGGGCCTCTAAGAGAGCCTCTAAGAGAGCCGCCTGAATGGCAGTGCTCCGGGCACCTGCAGGTCTGTGGCGGGGAACAGCCCGAGGCTGGGATGCCTGGGGCTGAGGCGTGGCGCTCACACTCCCTGGCAGGGCATCGTGGCTGCATCCGCTCCCACTCTGCTCCCTGGAAACATTGTCGTTGCGTAATCATGTAAAAATTCCAGCAGAAAAATGTGTAGAAATGGGATGTACAAACTTGTTAAGGTAATTAATATAGTTGACAGAAGGACAAATCGAGTTTTTGTTAGTTGATACAGATCCAACGCAAAGCCTTCTGTTAAAAAAGAGTTGACATTAATTTGAAATGTCCTTTTTTTCTCTCCAAACCTGAAGGTCCAGGTTGTAGTTTATTAATATGAGTGTGGCAGAGGGGCCTGACATGGTTTTTCTCACTGAAACATTCAGATGTATTCTTCTTTTTTCATATTTTTTTAGATTTTATTTATTTGAGAGAGGGGGAGAACACAAACAGGGGGAGGGGCAGAGGGAGAAGGAGAAGCAGAGTCCCCGCTGAGCAGGGAGCCTGACGATGTGGGGCTCAATCTCGGGACTCTGGGATCATGACCTAAGCCAAAGGCAGACGCTTAACTGCCTGAGCCAACCAGGTGCCCCATATTCTTTTTTTTTTTTTTTTTTTTTTAGATTTTTAAAAACACTCAGAGAGAGCTTGCACACACAAGTGGTGGGGAGGGGCAGAGGGAGGAGAGGAGAAAGTAGACTCCCTGCTGAGCGCCACACCAAGGGGATCCACCTCAGGACTTGAGGATGAAGACCTGAGCTGAAGGCAGGCAGACTGAGACACCCAAGCACCCCATATTCTTGTTTTGCTCTTCAAAGTGGCTGACTTGCATTGTTAGGATGATTATCACATAAAAGGTCAGGAATATCGATCACAGCAGCCCTGAGAACAGGCTTTCAGACCCTGGGCCTAGGGTCCCCTCTAGTGAGCTGGGAGCTCCCACCACAGGACTGGTCCCAGGAGGTTCTGTAGGCGGGGCCTGCCTGCTGGAGTCCCTCCCAGTCAGCATGCCCAGAGACAGAAGACACAAAGCGAGTCCTTGTGGCAACTTCAGGTCCTGACCCCATGGAGATCAGCCTGTCACCAAAGGCCTGAGACCATGAGACCACCGTTCTGCCTGTGCCGCCTGTCACTGGGGGCCACAGGGGCCCGGCAGCACAGCTGGGGAGCAGCAACCATCAGGGCTGCAGCTCAGCACTTGGTCACCCTTGGCAACAATGAGGTGGGCCCCTGCAGGTCAGTCTGGCTCCTGATCTGGCCACCCTGTGGCACTTTGATAGGTGGCTGAGTAGCACGCAGCCTCTGAACGAGCCGAGATGCTCAGAACCCAGAGACCACAGGCATGATGCAGACTTGGGCTATAGAGACAGACCAAAACCAATGTGTTGGCACTGGGAGGAGCCCCAGATGTGGGAGGAATGTGCCCAGGGGATTGGAGAGGAGCAGGGCCCTGGGGGCAGGGGGTCCGGAAGAGGCTGGGCAGAGGCAGGGTGGATGGGAAGCAGGTGACAAGACCGATCACTGCCCTGAAGGGAAGAGACCCAAGTGGGCCCCAGGTGAGTTCCTCAGAGCTGACCTCTAAGGTGGGGCCCAGCAGGTCTGGCCTCGGGGTTTGGCCTGGTCAGCCAACAAACAGAGCATTGGGCTGTTCTCACCTGGCTCTCGCCCTCTCAGCAGGGTCCAGATATGGCTGGCTGCTCAAGGGGGGAGGCCCCTTCTGGAGAAGCACAGCTGCCTGAAAGGAGGTACCCGAGCAGAGGGCCTGACCACTTCTTAAAGCAGTCTGTACATGTCTGGAGAAAAGCCGTATAAATAATTTTATACCACACAAATAGTTTCCAATCGGGTGACTTGAAAGATACCAAAATGGAGCTCTTCCCCGTTACAAAACTACAGAGAAAGCGTACCAACACTGATGGCCTCGCACGGGAGACCAGACGGAGGCAGTGACCACGCTCAGCTGCTCGCAGCCTTGGCCCTTCCATGGCAGGCATCAGCAGGCACTGTGCGCACACAGGGTTCATGGTCACAGGGCCCATATCCTGACTGCTTGCCCAGTCGGGCCCATGGAAGTCGGGGGGCGTGGGGGGGGGAAGGGGGGCGGCGCAATCAGCCTGCAAGAGGCCCCAGGGAGGGAGGGGCACAGGCTGCCAGAGGCTAAGTGAAGCTAAGGAGCCTTTCTTTGTATGAACATCTATTACCATCAGAAAAGGTGTAGAGGCCATTTCCGGGGATGTGCAGGAGACGACCTCGAGGCTAGCTCTGGCCTGGGAGGATTCCCTGGGCTGTGGGCAGGCCTTGGTGACTGTGTCCTCCCCATCTTCTGGCCTGCCATCTCCTTCTGATCAAAGAGCTGGTCTGCATCAGGCTCCCCCTGGCTCCCTTCACTAACCAGGGCCCTGGTGACATACACCACACCCTAAAGCCTCAGTTTCCCCTTCTGATGCACAGAGAGAGCCCCGCTTCCGTGTGTGGAAGATGTGGTATCCACTCATTAGATACATGACCTGGTGCTTTCTGGCTAAACCTGGTCACCTTGCTTAGCTGAGCAAAAGTTCTTTCTGGGCGCTCTTGAATATTGTGGAGAGGCATCTGGGCCTTGAGCCCCTCTGGGCAGATGGAAGCACCCACACAGCTCATAACAGGAGCTCCAGCAGGTGGGCGAGGAGGGCCTCCATGGTGCTGTCTGTCCCTGTCAGCCCACGACCAGTGAGGCCCAGGCACCCTGCTCAGTGCCAGCCTTGCTGCCAGCAGGGGACTGTTCTGGGAGTTACCGGTGACCCAGGAGGCAGCCTCGCTGACCAGCCTCCCCCTCCCCACCCCACCCCCTACCGCCAGGATCCCATTCTTACCATTGACCATCCAGAGGCTGGGGGCCAGGCCCAGAGTTCCCCGGGGCTCAGCTGAGCTCCTGGCTCTTGGAAAATTCACTGGGGAGGGGATGTGCTCAGTTATTTCTGACACTTGAGTGATGCCAACCCCAGGCAGCTCAGCAGGAAATGCAGAGGCGAGAGAAGAGCAAAAGGCATAGGCTGGCTTGTGCTTTGCCCCAGAAGCAACCAGGATCCCTGTCTTGGAGCCTGGGCACCAAGCACGGGGCTGCCGCTCTCAGTGCCGGGGTGACACGGAATCCCGCGGTGCTCCCCTGGAGTGGTTGCCGAGGCTAGATAAACGAGGCGTCTGTCCCGGGTGCGGAGCCCTCTGACCCGCATCCTCATTCATCACAATAACTCAGGGCCGGCAGAGCTCGGCTCACACCAGTCAGCGCCCTGGCGACTCACCAGGCCTGGGGGGGTGGGGGGCTTCCGCGGCGACGTTGACAAAGCACAGAAAGTTCATTTTTCATGGAGATGGAGCTCGCGATTTCCTTTGGCTGGCAGTTCTAGACAGGTGACCGGCCTCACGAAGGGGTGGCCGCAAGTCTCAGCCTGCAGAAAGGAGGCAGGAAGCAGCAGCAGCACCCGGCCGGGCTGGTGAGCAGCGGCATGGCAGTGTGAGGCGGGGGGCCGCGCAGGCTGACCTCGGGCTCCGTGGCCTCCAGTCTCAGTCCTCGGAGCGCCCCAGCACTGGCCCATGCCAGCCCGGTGCCACTGGTGTCCACTGTCGGGGGGCATGCAGAGCCTCTGAATTGTTAACTGCCGTGCAGGGAGCACGGCGAATAGCTCCCTGGCTGGGCCACCCCCAAGGCCCGGTGGGAGAGGCCGCCCCTCTCTGGAGCCCCTTCTTCCCCCAAAACCTACCAGGAGCCTTCGGGAGCTGACTGCTGTGCTGTCCCCGCAGGCCGACTCCAGTCCCCGCCCACTCCTCCTGGCTGGCTATGAGGACGGATCGGTGGCCCTGTGGGACGTCTCTGAGCGGAAGGTGTGCAGCCGCGTCGCCTGCCACCCGGAGCCCGTCATGGGCTTTGACTTTGACTCCCAGAAGGCCAGGGGCGTCTCGGGCTCCGCGGAGAAGGCGCTGGCTGTCTGGAGCCTGGATGAGCAGCAGGCCCTGCAGGTCAGTGCGCCAGACCCGAGGTGTCATTTATCCTGCTTTGCACTAACAGTCTGATAGGCTGAAACAATATTTAGGCATGAAGAGGAGTTGTTGCAGATCCCTGGCTAATTAATCACTGCAAGGCGGGGTGCAGGCCAGCCTGTCCGCGGGGCCGGTGCAGGAAGAAGGGGGCGTGGGCGTTTGTGAACCGTTCACATGGTTTGGGTTTCTCTCAGACCTCGGGTTAACAGCAGTCACGTCTTGTCCATCTAGAGAAAAGGCATGTAGAGTCCAGGAGTAGGCAAGTCCATTTGCAAAAACTCAGAGGAATTCGGTCAGTAAGGAACTGATTAATCAACAAAAACCAACCCAGTGTGGAGAAATCCACGGAGTCACGCCCCCAGGGCAGTCTGCAGGCCAACCCCAGGAAAGTGGTTCCTCTCTGCTCACCACAGTAGGGAAGGGGTGTGAGGCCTCTGGCTGGAGCGGGGTGTTGCTGGAAACCTTCCCATGAGGTCTCAGTGGACTTTCCCTTCCCACATGGCTCGTGGAGCACTTGGGGCCAGGTCTGGGCCTGTGGCTGGTGCTCAGCATGCAGTGGCCCAGCCTGTACCCTCGGCCCTGTTTTGAACTTGGGGAGTAAAGTTGCGGGGGGGAGCCTCCTGTCCAGGCCTCACACTAGGGCAGGTCCCTGGGGGGCTGCAGGTCACAGGGGATGAGACAGACGTGTGATGCCTCTTGGCCCCCAGAGGGTGGCCTGGGTGCACTCTGGTGTCTTGGGGTGGCCGAGGAGTCCCTATTAGCCAGGAAGCCTTGGGAGGCTGAGACTTGGCCACTTGACTAGCGAGTGGAAGTTGCATGGGAGGGCAGTGCTGTAAACCTGGGTCTGGTGGGGGAACAGGGCCCCGGTTGGGAAATGTGTGGCCCTCAGGGAGACTGCCAGCAGAAGCAGCAGAGGCTTGGCACTTGGCCTCACCTGGAGTGCTGGAGGGCAGGAGTGCCCTTCTCTGCAGGAGTTGCGGTGGAGAAGGCATCTCCCCACGCCGGGTGGTAAAGCCTTGCCTACTAGCCTGGCAAGCCTGCCTCACCCCACATTTGCCCAGCCTGGACCCTCACAGCCAGAGGAAGAAGCCCTGGGCAGGCACCACCAAGCCCCTGAGGCATATGGGTTGGAGAGGGGAAGGGCGGGCCCCTGGGGAAAATCAGGGCATGCTGTGGTGCCTAGCAGGCATCACACATCCTGGGTGCCACCCCGGGGTGGGGCCTCACCACCCGGTCATCCCGAAAGAGGGACAGAGTGAGGACAGCTGGGGCAGGGGTCTCACGTGGCGGGTGAGGAGTCCTGGGGAAGACGGAGGCTGAGAAGGAGCCAGGCGGCAGGGTGCTGGAGGGAATGGTGACGGACTTGGAGGCCCAGAGACGGACACAGCTCAGGCGGAGGGAGACCTGGGAGGGGGCCCTTTCATGTTGAAGCTGGAGTTGGGACTGGCATCCTAAAAAGAAGGATCCTGTCTGAGAACAAAGGTGAAAGCCAGAGCAAGTGGCCAGCGTCAGCAGGGCAGAACTGCCTACTGTCCTGGTGTGAGGCTGCCAGGTGTCTCTCCAGGTGGGATCTGAGCAGGAACCTGAGGGTGGGGAGCAGCCGGCCAGAGCCCAGCAAGAGAGGGAAAGTGGATCACAGGTGACATTTGGGGATAGGGTACACATTTATGCTTCCTTAGCATTGCTCCTCCCCAGCAGATCAGCTTGTGCCAGTACATGGCTGACTACAGTAAAGCCAACTACCCATCTGTCCTTCTGTCCTTCTTTTGTCTTAGAGAGCCCATGGAGGCCCCAGGGGAAGGGGGGTTAGCCAGGCTTCCAAATGAGGCCAGGCCTGGCTGTGGCGGAGCAGAGCTTCTCATGCCTCTGTCCCAGCGGAAGGGTCTCAAGGCCTTGGAATGGTAGACCTGAGTGGGGATGGGAGTGAATGTCGTCATGATGGCTGTCATCTTTAAGACTGGGGCAGAGCCAGTCTGGTAATGGGTCTTCATGTCCTCACCAGAGGAGGGCACCTCACTGGTGTCAAGCCCAGCCAGGTAGGCCTTGGAGGCTCTTGCACCCCTCCTTCCTGCTCCTCGAGTCTGGTGGGGACCAGGCAGGGCCTCCACCTTCCCACTGTGGGGTCCAGTGCTCCATCCTGCCATGGCTTGAATTTCATCAGCCTGACCTTGCAAAAGGCTGAAGACTCGGGTGGCTTCCCTGAGAACCCCACCCTGGACTGCAGTACCCCCAGGGGTACCGGGCGCTCTTGAATATTGTGGAGAGGACCCTGGAAGGGTCCCCTCCTGCTGACCTGGCCCAGATCTGCCTGCTCTCTGCTGGCTTGTTCGGGAAACAGCTGCTGGAACTTAAGACTTAAATTTATGGGGCATTTTCCAGTCCAGAGATGAACTTTTACTGTACTGATGAACTGAAAAGTTAAAGCACAGAGGATTATTAATGAATTTGAAAGTTAAAGCAGAAGGGGAGCCAGGCATTGTGGAGTGGACGTGGTGGTTACGTGATGGTGTTATGCCGGGCTTGGGGCCCCACTCAGCAGTGCACATCAAAGCAGGAGGACAGTGTTCCTCCCGCTGAGTGCGGCCACTGAGAACGGCTGCATGTCAGGTTCAGAGTTGGCCCCAGAGGCCCTGGAGATTTTCAGGTTGTGACGCGCAAGGCCTCTGAGAAGGAAGTATCAGGGGCCGGCGCCCACTGGCATCCACAGGCATCCTCGCCCTGAGGCCCCCGGTGCACCACACTGGCCCTCCGACGTGGCCGCCCGCCCTGGCCCTCGAGCCACGTGGGCACAGATGTGCCTCACCTCGCAGCCTGCTGCTGGAGTCTCTAATGAGCCCAAATCAATCTCTCCCGGGCGGGCGCTGGGAGCAGAGACGCAGATGAGGTTTCCCGCAGCAGAGCGTGGGTAATGGGAACCAGATGGCGGCCGCGCCGCGTGCACATTCCTGGCACCTGAGGTCATGTGCTGTGAGAGCCACTAGTGGCCAGGGATCCCTCCCAGAGGGTCCTTATCCAGGATGGGTGCGGCCAGGGGCCATGGCAGTGACTGGGAGCCTGCGGCCCCCCTCCTCAGAACACCGTGGCCTCGGGGGCACATGGCAATGCTGGGCCACTCACTTGCCTTCCAGAGGTGGCTTTCCCTCCAGCCTCCAGGGGATTGGGCCTTGGCTGTCGTCAGACACAGGTGGTGTGCAGACCTGCTCCTTCCTCCCACACTTGGGCAGGGCCCATGGCCTTGAAGCAGGGCCTGATTTACGGCCAGCAGTATTTTTAGGCCTTTAAGTAATATTGAGGCCCCCCACCCCAGCCAGCCTGGGCTGGGAGTCGGACCAACCACGCTTCCCTGAGTTGCGCCCACGGCTGGTTGGCCAGGCGTCCCCTTGTCTCGCTGTGTGTCTGCTGCCCTCTTTCTCCCAGGCCCCACCCTCTAAAGGGTCAGTAGCAGGACCTGTGGACAGGTAGGAAAGAGACTACAGGGCCCCGAGACCAAGCAAATTGTGGACACAGCTCAACCCCCCGTATGCGTCTCAGGAACACAGCAGAACAAGCAAGGCTCTGGGCCACTGTGACCATGAACAGATGCTGTAGTCCCTCCTCCTCCTTGGGAATACAAGCCTAGGACAGGGACAGGCCTCTTTGGGTTTAGGTCCCCATCAAAGCTTCTGTTGCTGCTTCTCTTCATTCCGGCCAGCGGAGCCTGCTTCGTGCCTTTGCTTCGGGACCAGAGTCACTCCTGCCCCTGTGGGCAGCAATGGGCATCTTAGCCCCTCCCAGGGGGTGACACTGGTGTGGAAGGCGTTCTGTGCCCTGGACTCACTTCCAGTATGTGAGGACCATGGTTCAGGGGCCACTATGGAAATTCACATTCCTCTTCCACTTGCCTTGGGTTCTCGGTGATCATCAGCAGAGAGCAGACTGGAAAGCAGCCCTTTTCTCCCTGTTAACAAATCCACATAAAGATGGAACATGAAGGAGGTGACCCTGAAGCAGGGCCCCACATGGGTTCCAGGGAATCCATGGCTCCGAGCCCAGGGGTCCCCTGGTGACCCCTGGGCTTGGGGCAAAGTCCACAGAAGAGAAAAGGAGGGACGGTGATGGTCATCAGTCCTCATTCCCAGCCCCCCTGATCTGGTCCATGAGAATGGAGAGGGGTTCAGGCAGGTGCACACCCTTACATGAGAGCACATGCACAGTGGCCTCGCCTCCCACACTCCTTCTCCAGCGTGTGCCACTTGGTGGCCTGAGCATCATGGTCCACCAATTGGTAGAGCCAGGCACTGGCCAGAGCCCTGGAAGAGTAGGAGGGGGTCCCTGACCATGAGATGCGGGGTGGGTGTGGAGGTGCCTGGGTGGGTCGCTGCGGGGCTGCCCAAGTGCTGATTGCACTGGCCAGGAACCCAGGCCATGCCTCACGGAGGCAGGGGCTGTAGCGGGCCTCCTGCACATGCTACAGGTTGGACACCGTGCAAGTTTGCTGCCAGGTTTTGGTCTCATCATATTTTGCTGTCTCATCATATTAGATCCTCCTTCTACTCCTAGTGGGGAAAGAATCTGGATCATGAATAGGCGTTGAACTGTCAGACTCATGGCTTTCATTCTCAAATCAGTTAATTTAATGAACTGCATTTTTTGGTTTTTATGATATCAAACAACCATGTAGTCTTTTTTTTTTTTTTAAGATTTTTTTTATTTATTTGAGAGGGGGAATGAGATAGAGAGAGAGCATGAGAGGGGAAAGGGTCAGAGGGAGAAGCAGACTTCCTGCCGAGCAGGGAGCCCGATGTGGGACTCGATCCCGGGACTCCAGGATCATGACCTGAGCCAAAGGCAGTCGCTTAACCAACTGAGCCACCCAGGTGCCCCAAACAACCATGTAGTCTTAAAATAAGCTGTCACAGAGCTTGTCCATTTCCGTGTGGTGGGGCTCAGTCGGAGTCGTTCAGAGCCATTGGTCTGTCTCTCAATAAACTAAGCTGCACCCCCTCCCCTGTTACCCCACTCTGTTTATGGTGTTGGGGTATTGGGCACCCAGAACTGAGGCAGGCATCCCCTCCTCTCCTGATCTCTGGATAAGCTGGCAGGGGTCTGTTTTGTGAGTGGCCATGGTTGCTCTTTCCCCCTGGGGCAGGTGTTTCCTCTGCAAGGAAGGCTTGATTTTCTTCTTGGACTGATTTAGGTTTCTTGATTTTTTTTTTTTTTTTTTTTTTGTAAGTTGCCTTTTTCTAAGAATTTCTCTCTGGGCATAAAAACCTTCAAGGTATTTTCATACTACCCTTTTTTAGTTGTTTGAAATGATTGTGTAGACTCTGCTGTATTTACAAAACTGTCCCATTTTTATCCCCAATCTTACCTTTGTTGATCTTTAAAAATCTTTTTCTATCGTTAAGAGTCTCTTACGGTTTGAAAGAGAAAAAAGAAAAGAGGGGAAAAAAATCCTTTTCTGTTTTATCATTTCTGCTCTGATCTTTCCCTTCCTTCCTCCCATGTTCTCTGGGCTTGGTCCACTGCTCTGACTTGAACTGGATACGGCGCCCACTTGTTCTCCGCCAACCGCCCCCCCCCCCCCAGCAGCAGCTGCAGCCTGGTCTTCAGCCCTCTAGCTGCATCCCACTTTGGGACATGTCACCATCTTCATTCTGGGGGGACCCGGTTTTTGTTTGTTCTCTGACTGCTGAGCTGATCAGAGTGTTTTTATGTTTCCAAATGTTTGATTTTTTTTCTCCCCAGTTTTTTTTTTTTCATTTTTGGGAATTTCTAACTCAATGCCGTTGTGGTCGGAGAATAAGGTCTGAATGATATCAGCTCTTTGAAATGTGGAGGCCAGTCCAGTTGACATAAGTATTCCACATGTGTGTGGGAAGGAAGTGCTCGTTGCTGGGTGCATGGCTCTACCTGCACGCGCTCGGGCAGCTGTGGGGGCCGTGCAGTCCCAACACCGTGTGTGTGACTGGGCGCCTTGGGAAGGGGCGGGGAGAGCCTGGTGCCGAGGCACATTTTGGCAACTTCTTCTGCATCCTGTGTGTTCTTGCCTCTGCATTTTGAAGCTGGCTTAGGAACATACAGGTTTAGAATGGTCATCTTCCTGGGGAATTGAACCTTTATACTTTAGTGACTCTCGTTACCCCTGAGAAAGATTTTTGCCTACAAGCCTATTTTGCCAACTATTAATATGGTTCATGCCAGCTTTCTTCTGATTGATTATACTACTACTTTTTATAGCTTTAAAAAAAAAAAAATCTTTTGCCTTCAGCTTGTCTTCAGGCATGGGTATCTCACAGAGCTGGTTTTGCACACGGAGTGCATCTCATCACTGCCCTTTTGTACCGTGGCTGTTGCCCGGGCATTCTTACTCCTCAGGCACTCCTTCCAGAAGCTGAAAAGGCCGCCCGTTAGGGAACATCAAGTGGGGGCCTCCGAGAGTGTGAGTCTGAACGTTGATGGTGCCCACAGTTCTAGGTGCTTCTCTGGGTTTGTCCTGGCCCTCCAATGGGCTGTGGGGGAGCCAGCTCCCAGCCAACTCACCAGCCTGTGTGGGTCTGGCCACAAATTTTGATTTCTGTGTCTTCATTTTTATTCAGTTCAAAATACTTGCTATTTTCCCTGACGATTTCTTCTTTGATCCAGTTGTTTCTTAGAAGTAAATTATTTAATTTTCAAATATTTGTTGATTTTGTAGATATCTTTAATCTAGCTTAATTCTGCTGTCAGTGAAGGAACCTGCACAATGTCAGCCTTTAGATATTTATTGAAGCTTGTGTTTGGCCCAGCACATGCTACATTACATCTTGGTGAATACGTGTGTTACGCAGTTGTTGGGCGGAGTGTGCCATCAGCGCAACCTTGGTCAAGGTGGTTGGTACCATTCACGTCTTCCATATCCCTACCAATCTTTTCATCCAGTTTTTTGCCCGTTACTGAGCGAGGTCTTTGAATCTTTGAGTGTGGTCGTGAATGTGCCTATTTCCCCCTTTCTGTCTGTTTTGCTTCATGAATTTTGAAGCGCTGTCATTATGCGCATTTAAGGTGGTGACCACATCCTGCCGAATGGTCATCATGAAATATTCCTCTGTAGCTCCTGTCACGTCTTTTTTTTTTTATTGTAGTAATTTAATTTTTTTTAATTGAAGGGTAGTTGACACACAATGAATGTTACATCAGTTTCAGGTGTAACACATCCTTTGTCTTGGGGTCAGCTTGGTCTGACGCTAATACAGCAGTGCCAAGTTTCTCAGGTTTCCTCTTTTTGGGGCATGTCTCCCTTATTTTCAACCTATGTCCATCTCTTTATATTTAAAAAGCATCTTTGGCAGTCTTGCTTTTTAATCCTTTCTGACAATCTCTGCCTTCTAATTGGAGCACTTAGTCTGTTTGCACTTAATATAATTATTGATGTGCCTGGCATTACGTCTGCCATCTTGATATTGGTTTCCCACTTGTCACTTCTGTTTTTGACCCTCTTGTACTCCTTTCCTGCCTTTTTGTATGTTAATCAAATATGCATTTTTTAGTTTTCCATTTTATTTCCTCTCTTGGTTTCTTTGATATAGCTCTTGTCATTTTCTTCTGAGTGGCTACTTGCAGGCTCACGGTACACATCATCGACGTACCCAGCCCTACTCAGTCAGTGGTTGCCACACCGCTCCCCCCAAAGTGTGTCATAACTCCATGCTAGAAGGATTCCATTTACCACCCTCCCATCCTTTCTCCAGCTGCTGTTATACATTTTACTTCTACACACCTTATAAATTTTACAATGTTATTGGTTTTGCATTAAATTATCAGTTGTTAAACCTGAGATCAAAACCTGAGCTGAAATCGAGAACCAGATGCTTAACCGACTAAGGCACCCAAGCACCCTCAGATTTTTTTTTTATACATGAGGAATAGTACTATAAATGCATTTTCTCTTCCTTAAGATTTTGTTAATATTTTCTTTTCTCTAGCTTATTGTAAGAATATGCAGTATATAATACCTGCAGCATACAAAATACGTGTTAACTGTTCATGTTATCAGTAAGGCTTCCAGTCAATAGTAGGCTATTGGTAGTTTTGGGGGAATCAGAAGTGATAAATGGATTTTCAACTGCATGGGGAGTCAGCACCCCTAACCTGCGTGTTGTTCAACTAGAGTTTATATTTACCCATCTGTTACCATTTCGGGTGCTCTTCCTATAGATCCGAGTTTCTGTCTGGTTTTATTTCCCTTTATCTGGAAGAATACCCTTTAGCATTTCTTGAAGTGTAGTTCTTCTGGGAAAAGATTCCTTAGCTTCTGTTTATGAACAATGTCTATTTCACCCTCTTTTTAAAAAAGAATCTAGGGATGATGGTTTTGTTTTCCTTCATGTACTTTAAAGGTGTTGTTCCATTGTCATCTGGTGTCCATAGTTTCGAATGAGAATTCATCGTATCTTATCATTATTCCCAGACACACCATGTGTCTCACTCCATGGTGGCTTTCAAGGTTTTGTTCATCTGTAGTTTTCAGTAGTCCGACTCTCCTGGAACCTCCATAAGTTAGACAGTTGGATATCATTCCATACTCCCTGAGGCTCTGTTCCATTTTCTTCAATCATGTTCTTCTCTCTGTTTTTCGGGTTGAATAATGTCTATTGATATGTCCTCTAGTTTGCTGACTTTTTTTAAATGATTTACAGTCTGCCATTAAGCCTATCCTACAAGTTTTTCATTTCAGTTACCGAACTGCTCAGTTCTACATTTTCTATTGTGGTTCTTTTTTTTTTTTTTTTTTTTTTTTTTACGATTTTATTTATTTATTTGAGAGAGAGAGAGAGAACACGAGTAGGGTGAGGGGCAGAGGGAGAAGCAGGCTCCCCAACTGAGCATGGAGCCCAATGCGGGCTCAATCCTGGGACTCCAGGATCATGACCTGAGCTGAAGAGAGATGCTTAACCGACTGGGCCACCCGGGTGCCCCTCTTCTTTTTTTTTTTTTCAAATAAAAGACTATTTTTTTAGAACAGTTTTAGGTTCACAGCAAAATTGAGAGGAAGGTACAGACATATCCCACATGCCCCTTGCCCCTACCCCACATGTACACAGCCTCCCCCATTATCGAGGGCCCACCAGAGTGGGACAACTGGTACACCAGGCAGATCTACACTGAAACATTATCACCCAGAGTCTACAGTTCACAGTAAGTTCACTCTTGGTGGTGTGTATTCTGTGGGTTTGGACAAAGGTATAATGACATATATCCACCATTATAATATCACACACAGTGTTTTCACTGCCCTAAAAATCCTCTGTGCTCTGCCCAGTCATTCCTCCTCTAGCACTGACCCTTGACAACTACTGATTTTTTTTTGCTGTCTCTATGGTTTGGTTTTGCCTTTTCCAGAACGTCATATGGCTGGAATCATACAGTACGTTGCCTTTTTGGATTGGCTTCTTTCAGTGAGTAATACACATTTAAGGTTCTTCTGTGTCTTTTATAGTTTGATGGCTCATTTCTTTTTAGCACTAAATAATATTCCGTTGTCTGGATGCATCACAGTTATTATTTATCCATTCACCTATTAAAACACATCTTGGTTGCTTCCAAGTTTTGGCAATTACGAATAAAGCTGCTATAAATACGGATGTACAATATTTTGGGGGGAGGGTGGAAAGGGAGAAGAGAGAATCTTAAGCAGGTTCCACACCCAGCACAGAGACTGACGTGGGGCTTGAGATCATGAACTGAGCTGAAAGCAAGGGTCAGATGCTTAACTGACTGAGCCATCCAGGCACCCCACAGTTTTTTGTATAGATAGAAATTTTCATCTCCTTTGGGTAAATACCAAAGCATGCAATTTCTAGAACACATGGCAAGAGTATGTTTAGTTTTGTTAAGATACCACCAGGCTGTCTTCCAAAGTGGCTATAGGGTGTTGCATTCCCGCCAGCAGTGAATAGAGTTCCTGTGGCTCCACATCCTTGCCAGCATTTGGTATTATCAGTGTTCTGGACTTTGGCCATTCTAACAAGTGTATAGTGGGTATCTGTTTTTTTCTTTATTATTATTATTGAAGTATAGTTGACATATAGTATTATCTTAGTATTGTTCTAATTTGCATTTCCCTGATAACATATGACAGAAGCACTTTTCATGTGCTTACCTGCCGTGTGTTGATCTTCTTTGGTCAAGTGTGTGTTAAGGTCTTTTGCTCATTTTTTAATGAGGTCATTTGTTTTCTTACTCTTGAGTTTTAAGAGTTCTTTGTACATTTTGGTTAATAGTCCTTTACCAGATGTGTCTTCTGCAAATATTTTCTCCTGTTCTGTGGCTTGTCTTTTCATTCTCTTGCCAGTGTCTTTCACAGAGCAGAAAATTTTAATTTTAGTGAAGTTTAGCTTATCAATTCTTTCTTTCATGGATCGTGCCTTTGGTGTTGTGTCTGAAATGTCATTGCTGGGCACTTAAGTGGCTCAGTCAGTTAAGCATCTGCCTTCAGCTCAGGTCATGACCCCAGGGTCCTGGGATCGAGTCCTGCATCAGGCTCCCTGCTCAGTGGGGAGTCTGCTTCTCCCTCTGCCCCTCCCACTGCTCCTGCTCACATGTATGATCTCTCTCACAAAAGTAAATAAAATCTTTAAAAAAAACTTAAAAAAACTAAATTAAATGCCATTGCCAAGCCCAGAGTCATCTAGGTTTTTGTCTGGTGTTATCTTTTTATGATTTTTATAGTGTTGTGTTTTATATTCAGGTCTGTGATTCATTTTGAGTTATTTTTGTGAATTAGAGGTGTGAGGTCTTTGTCTAGATTCATATTTTTGCACGTGGATGTCCAATTTTTCCAGCACTGCTTGATAAAAAGAGTATCTTTTCCTTCGTTATGTTTCCTTTGCTCCTTTGTCAAAGATGAGTTGCCTCTATTTATGTGGGTCTATTTCTGGGCTATCTATGCTGTTTCTTTGATCTGTCTCTTCTTTCATCAATACCATACTGTCTTGACCACTATAGTTTCATAGTAGGTCCTGAAGTCAGGTGGCATCAGGCCTTGGACTTTGTTCTTCTCCTCTAACATAATATGTTGGCTGTTCTGGGTTGGTTCTTTTTTATAATCTCCATTTTTCTGCTAGTAATTCCTGTCTGTTCACTCATCAGGGAAGTTGTTTTTTATAATTATTTGAATGCGTTTTCTTTCATTTTTTTTTTGAGCATACTTAAATAGCTGCTTTAAAGTTTTTGTCTGATATGTTCAACATCTGTGCCATTCTGGGCCAGTTTCTGTTTACTGCTTTTTTCCCAGTTGACTATGGATCCTATATTCCTGCTTCTTTGCATGTCTAATAATTTTTTTGTTTGTGTGCTCAACATTTTAAGTGATACGTGATGGAGACTGAGAATTCTAATCTTTTGCTCTGAAGAATATTTACTTTTGTTCTTGCAGGCAGTTAGTTCAGTTACTGGCTGTTCACCTTGAACTTGTGGAGGCTTGGCTTTATGCTCTGTCAGGGCAGATACGTGGAAAGCCCAGGGTCCTTCCCAGGCTCATCTAATGTGGTAGAACTCACCTTCTGAACTCTGCCTCTCCTTCAGACCATGTAGAGCTCCATCTCTAGCATTGTTGCAGTAGGTCCAGGGTAGGCCCTATCCGCAGGTGTGATCCTTATTCCTTGCAAGACCATTGTGACATCTCACCTGGTGTTGGGTTGTCAGGTGGTGTTTGTGTTTGGGCTGGCTGGACCCCAGATCATGGTTGATCTCCCCTATCTGTTCCATCTAACCCTGCTATAGTCACTGTCTGGTAAACCTCATGTGGTGTCCTGAGCATGCACAGCCCAGCCCTCACACAAGGACTGATGGGGAGCCCAGACGCGGCCTTCAGGCCCTCCCCCAGTTAACCTCCATGCTGCTCGCTCACCCCACAGATGCAGCTGCCCTAGCTGCCCCCACGCTCTGATCTCTGCCTCCTCAGCTTCATGTGGCCTCTAGGCACCACCTAGATTTCGTGGCTGGGACATTTCCCTGGGCAGATTGCTGCCAGAGTGTTTGGGAGGCTCCCCTCATCAGCTGCCCCTCCCCACCTGTTGTCCACTGCCTGCCCAGACATGGTTGCTTGGTATCTTTTGTCCAGTTTGATGGTTGTTTATAGCATGAGGACTGGTCTGGTACCAGTTACTCCATCATAGCCACAGTCCTATTGTTCTCGCTTCGTGAATGACACACCCATTTATCTCTAGAACAGACAGTCATAGCTCTTCATTGCGAATTGTACCCTTTATCATTGCTAAGTATGGTACATAGTCTGTCTTCATGCTTTTTCCTCTGAATTCAGTGTTTCCTATTACTGACACTGGACCCCTGTTTCTCTTGTCTACACTCTCCTGGTATATCTTTGCCAATCATTCTTTCAGTGTCTCTCTTACACATAGCACAGATTTGGATTTAACTTTGGAACCTAATTTTAAATCTGTTGAGGATATTTTTATGGAGAAATACAAGAGCAAATACTAGGAAAACATGGCACCTAGTGTCAGGGACGGGGAAGGAAGTCATGTTGTTTTTGTCATTACTTACAGTGGATTGTCAGATAATCTCTCAGGTATGAGGTTGGCTATTGTATCTTGGGCCCGAAATGACAAAAGATGAGCAAATCAGTGAATTTAACAAACATCCTATCTCTCTCACTATCCCCCCATATTTCAGTTAGTTACATAACTGGTTCTAGAGCCATAATCCATGTATTGTTTTAGGTCTAATCCTACTGGTAAGTAGATTCCTTGCTTTCTGCCAGATGATCTGCTAAAGTTCCCTGGTTATCTCTTATGAGACTGGAGTTAATCTTCCAGTCCTTCAAGAAGAGCTTATGGGAGCAAATTCTTTAAGTTCTTACATGTTCAAAAATGCTTGTCTATTGTTTTTATACTTGAGCAGCAGTTTGGCTGGATATAAAATGCTTGGACCATGTCTTTCTTCGCCTCTACTGTCTGCTGACACAGATGTGGCTGTGGAACATTTTGAGGACAGCCTAACTTACCTCACAATTGACATGATCTTTTTGCCTGACCACCAAAAGGACTTTTTAAGCTGTTAAGTCCAGTGATTTTCCTAAGGTGTACCTTAACGTTGACCATCCTATACCCTGTCTTTGGATCTGGATCATAAGGCTTCAATTTTTCTAAAAATTAAAATTGATTTTCTAAATCACTGAATGTTAGAGCACCTCTGCCTGTCTTCCATGTCTGCTGTTTTCTCTCCAATCCATTGTAACTCTTTGTTTCCCTTTCACTTCGCTCACTTTGTATCATTCCTGCTCTTACTGTCTTGTTCCAGTCTCCTTCTGCCATTTCCCATTCCCCTCCATTTCTTTGAGGTCTTCCTTCCTTTTCTTTCCTGTGCTCTGTCAGTTCAGTTCTCCTCCTCTGTGTTTTGCTACTTCAGGTTCTTGTTTTATAGAGGAAACTGCTTCATGAGTTTTGTTTTATTAAATTATGGCAAAAAATCCTTGGGGACAATTTCTGTTTGCTTCCAAGGAATGTTGGCCTTTCTGTGTTTCTTCCTTTTCCCTTGTGTTATCTTAGCAGAAATGAGTGATTATTAACCAAGACTACCATGGCGCCATTAGGAAGTGAATTAGGAGAAAAGGGTGTGCTGGTAAGGGACAGCAAAGGCAACTTCAGGGCAATAAGAGCTCATGGTGCACAGGCCTAAGCCAAACACAGGATCAGTAGAAGGAAGTGGCTACTGTGTATTGTCACAATGATGGCAAATGACAAAGTGCCTTTGTCATTTAGTGTGTGGGGACAGAGATGCCAGATTGCAATGCATGAGACAGTGCCGTGTAACCATGAATAGCTGTGACCACAAAGACAGCTCTGATTCCTTACCTGCTGCAGGAGGCATGTGTTGGTGAGGGGTCATCACCCAGCACTGACTGTGGGAGTGCTCTGCCTCCAGAAAGAGGTTGGCTGCCAGTGTCTCCATGCAGATAGAACACACCTGTGCAACTCCTTGTTTTGTTTTGCCTGCCCTTCTCCCAGAACCAAGCTAGGGACTAAGGTTTCGGCCATGGCCAGTGTGGCAGGCTCTGCAGGTGCTCCTGCAGGTTGCACCTTCGGTGTTGTCCCCCACTGGTCGTGCCTGCACCCACTGCCCCCCCCCACTTGGTGGCCCTTCAACCCTCTCGTTGAAGATGGACTTCGCATCTCTCATCCTCCTCATGCTGTGGGTGGGTGTGAGGTTTCCCCAGAAGGGGAAACATGCAGACTTTATGCTGCTATCAAGCTGGAGATGCATCTTGCGTGGATGCTAGAGTGCAGTGTATTTCCATGGTGAGGGGCCCCAGGACCCAGCCCACTGAGGTCTTTCCTGAGGGCCTGATAGGCAGAGAAACAGAGCAGCCCCTGAGTTGCTCCCAGACCTTGTGTAGGGGAGCAGCTCTGCGGGACCTCAGAGGCTCTCTGAGAGAGGGGCCTAAGTCTTCTGTTATAACCCAAGGGCTCGGCCAAGGGCAGCGGTCAGGCTGCTCCCCTCAGCAGCTCTGTGCCTGGCTCCTGGGAGGTAGGGGGTAGAGTTTGCAGGAGCATACAACCGTCTTGGCGGCCAACATTTCCCATCTTGTTCTGGCTGCCAGACTGGGGCTGTCCAGGGGTGGGAGCCCCTGGGACGGGTCTAAGAAGCCACCTCATGGTTCTCTTGATCTTATAGGTGTGCAGAACTCACGAACTCACCAATCCTGGGATCGCTGATGTCAAGATCCGGCCAGACCGCAAGATCCTGGCCACTGCGGGCTGGGACCATCGTGTCCGTGTGTTTCACTGGTGGACAATGAAGCCACTGGCCGTGCTGTCCTTCCACAGTGCCACCATCCACTCTGTGGCCTTTGCCACTGATGGCTTGCTGGCCGCAGGGTCTGGGGATCAGCGCATTAGCATCTGGTCGCTCTACCCGATCCGCAGCGATGCATCCACTCCCTCGTTGGGACACGCAGAGGGCAGGGAGGTGGGCACCCAGGCTTTGGCCTGACCGAGGCATGTGGAAACCGTGCATCGGGACCCTTGAGGACAGCCAGTTGTGGTTCTCCTCCTCCAGTTACAAGAGGAGCTTGGTCCATGGAGTCTTCGTTTTCTGCACAAGGCTTGTGTTTCCTTTTGCGAAATACAGCATCTGTATGACAGTGACTCTGCAGTTCACAAAGAGTAACTGGGCCAGACACCTGAGCAGCTACAGCCCAAGTGAGAGGCCAACCTGGGGCTCCTTTACAATAAACCTCTAGATGCAAACCCGTGGGCTCAAGGTAGAGATTCTCCGAGGTGATACCCTGGATTCCCCGTTAGGGTCAGCTCCGAGAGCTCTCCTCAGACCTTCCACTGGGCAGGGCAGTTGACCCCTGTCCAGTGGGGGACACCAGATGTGGCCCCCAGGTCCTGCTGCCTCTGTGTGGCTCCTCACCCCAAGGATGACCAGGAGCTCCTGATGCTCAGGGCTGAAGCCAGAACCCGTATAAAGAAGTGAGCAGACCCCTCAAGGGAGCAAGGCAGGAGAAGGGCGGGCTGTGGATGACGGCAAAGGCAAGGAGAGCTCATGGTTCGGGACCAGGCCAAGCGCCCTGAATCCATGGGAGGAAGTGCCCCAAAGAGAGGAAGACCAAAGACGGCAAGGTGCCATCTTCGGGGTGGAAAGCATAGCAGAATTAAGTGTAGCTGACACAGCCACCAACAGCACAGAGCCAACAGTGTGCACACAGGGCAACTGGGAATGAGCAGCCAAAGCAACGAGTGTGTCTGGAGTCTCCTTCCATGCATGGCTGGGCCCAGCCGTCAGGGCATCTTTTAAAGCTGGGCTGTTGACTGGGAAGGAATGGGACCCTGGAAATTGGGGTGGGGGCTGTGGGCAGTCATTGTGCAAGCTGGGGGCCTCAAGCCCCTTTGTTCCACTGCCATTTTTTGCCAGAAGAGCCCCTTCGGTCTCTGCCTGAAGAGGTCAGTCCTCCTTTACTTGAAGGATCCGGAATGGCTCCCCCCCTGGGGCAGGGTCCTTGTGGGACACTCAGGACCACCTCCCCCCAACCCCAGCTTTGTTTATAACTAGACTCAGGCCCTAGGAGGCCCCAAAGGGTGAGGTACAAAGTGTGGCCCATGATGAGGTGGCTACGCTCCAGAAGAACTTCGTGCAGATAGAAATCTGGAGAACACGTGTGGGATCCAGGTGGCAGGAATATGAAATGCATCAGGCCAGATCCATGGAAACAGGGCCACTAACAGAGGGTCTGGACTTGTTGCAGCCCGAGGAGTTAGAAAGGGCCCCCAGGTGCGGTTGCTTGGTTGAAACATGGACCACAAGGCAGGTTTGCTGAGTACGGTTGAAATGCCAGAACCCCCTCAGTGTACTGCAGAGGGGGTGACCCGAGGGTTTGGGGAGATTGGGGTACTCGAGGGGACTTAACACATGAGAGCTGCTTACCCTCCATAAGAGGGGCCGAGCCTTTTCCCAAGACCTTGAGGAATACGTCCACAAGGGGAGCCGAGCATCCTTGGAGAGCTCTGTGGTTTCTCTTCTCTGCACGTCAGTTGGAGCCACCCCCACAGAGCAAGGTTCTCTAAAGGCAGCGGAGTCACTGAATCTCAAGAGTGGCAAAGCCTAGTAGTGACATTTAACTGTCCACTGTGTGGTTGTGTGGTGGGCAGCCTCAGCCACCAGCAGCCAGACTGGCAGAGATGTGGGCATGGTGCCCTTGGGGCCCTGGAAGTGGAGCTGACAGGCAGCCAGATTGAGTCTAGCTTGGTCTGCTTGAGCGGAAGCATTCTGGATCGAGCAGACAGATGTCTGACCCGGGCCACCGAAATAGATTCACAAACCTCCAGTCAGCGCCCCAGGCCCCTTAAGGAAAGACCCCACTACACTGCCAACAATGTATACTGCTGGCCTTCTGCCCAGCCTCCCCAGGGACCTATGGCCACTCCCTAAGGGACTGGATACCATTGGAGCTCATGGAAGGCCCATCCTGGGGACTGGCCTACCCATATGGGCCCTGTTGGACAGAGGGGCTGGCAAGTGTCCTCTAACACCTCTGGGAGGGACCACGCTGGCCCCCGAGTATCCCGTAGCCACGTCACTAGATGGGGGACGCATCCAGAAGGATTTCCACATGATGAATATCAGAAGGAGAGGCTCTGTTTGGGCTGCAGGCACTCGAACCTCATAGATGTGAGGAAAACTGCCAAGTAAACCACACTCGGGGTACTCCTCACAGGGAGGCTGTCAGGTCAGAGACAATGGAGAGTGGCCTCACCAAGCCACCGCCTTGCATGGCTCCCACAAGAGGCCACATGCTGAGGGTGTTCTCCTAGAACACAGCTGTATATGCCTGTGTCACCAAGATTCTTGGTGACTCCTTCCTTCAGTAGAACCACCGTATTTACAAAAACAGCCATAGACGTGTGCGTTCCAGACAAAGGGACAGGGTACTGCAAGTCAGCATGAGGTTTATTAAACCCAGAGATGCTTCCAGAATGTCTGAGGTGAGCTGTGTGTGTCGGCTGCCAGTGCCTTACCCCTGGAGATGGTAGAGGTGTTGGCAGACGCGGACCCAGAGTCCATACATGGGCCTCACTCTCCTGTAAAGGCATGAGCAGAGGTGCATAGAAGATCACAGGCAACTGACCCCTTACAGAGGTCACGTGCTGGTGAGCAGGGTCCCAGGGACATCTTGTGGCTGAATCTTGGTGTACGAGGGCCAAATTCGTCTGTCAGAGCCCTGCTAGTCCTGTGTGCCTGATGGGGCCATGTGGATAAGGCAAGCAGTTGCCAAGTTCACCCAGGCCTTATGGATGTTGTGTGGGAAGACTGGTGGCCAGGACTTTTGTCCACTCAGCTGAGCCACCTGGAACCCCAGTGGTACCAACTCTACTGGAAACACTGGTGTCTGAACCAGTGGGGCCCTCCTCTGTGCCCCCTGTGGGGCCCACAGTTTGGTACAACACGGCCTCTGCATCCACAGGATCTGGGGCATTAGCAAATCACCACAGACCTGACCAGTCTCAAACTCCCCTGTACACCTGGGCCCCGCTCCAACACCCAGCCTGGGGGGGATACTTCATGTTTGCAAAGCCTCAGATGGTCCTTGTCATATTCCTAGGGCTGAGTCGTTCCTCAGACCTGACCCAGTATTGGGGGGCTGGCTGTGCCACGGGACTCAGGTGTACAGGGGCACTGCCATCTTCCAACAGCTGTGAGATCCCCTTGCTGGAAGGGCTCAAGCTGATCTCCCTGAGCATCCTCCGGTAGGCTGCAGAGTGGCCACAGTGCATCCCTGCGGCTCTCCCACAGGACAAGCGGGTGCTCTACAAGGAGGAGCCTCTGTGTGGATCCAAGTTTGCCCTTCACCAGAAGGATGCATGCGCTCTCATGGTCAGTCCCTTTGATGTTAACTTAGGGCCCTGAATGTTCTGGGAATGCCTTTTTTTCCTTTGCATGGGTGCTCATAGTGGCTTTATTCATAATAGTGCCAAACTAGAAACAACCCAAATGTGTTGACAGATGAATGGACAGAGAAGCAAACTGTGTGGTGCATCCATACGGTGTAGTCCCACCAGCCATGGAGAGGAGCCTGGATGGACCCTGAGGAACTGGGGTAGGGAGACAGCGTCCAAGCATCTCAGGCCGCATGCCCATGTGCCTTCATGTCAGATGCTTTCAGCAAGACCCTCCCCGGCCCAGCCCTCCTCCGCACACCCAGCCACATCTGGCCGTGGCAGCCGGGTGGCTTGGCGAAATCAGCCCTGTGATTTTCTGCCCAGTTCCTAAGTGCCTTTCCCAGCTACCTAACGCTGTTCACTGAGCAACGTTTTTCAGGACTTATACCCAAGTGCCGTTTCATTCAGGAGCCACTTGAATTTAGCACAGTCCACAATGGCCAAACCGTGGTGATTCTGACATCAGTATTACCCAGGACGACGAGGAAGGCTGTGGCTCAGGTGCCCAGGGGGCGGGAGACCCGAGGTTCCCCAGGTGAGTGAGGGGGGTTCCGCTGGCCAAGCGTCGCTCATCAGGTGTCCTCAGGCGTCCTCCCCCTCAGCAAGCCGCTTTCTGGTCCAGCCCATCCACCGAGAGAGGCTCACCAGTCTCTCGAAGAAGTCTTCATTAATACTCTCTTAAGAGAGGCTGCTCACAACCAGAGAAAACTCTCCCGGACTAGCGATGGAATCAGCGTGCAGTTCTGGCTCTGGTCAATATGTTCTGCTGTTCTGTCCTATTAGAAGAGCTTCCATGGGTTAGGAGCGCGGGCGCGGTGTGGCCAGGGCCTCTGGTTGGAGCCTCACAGGCTGTAGTTAGGTGTCAGTGGGGTGGGCACCTCTTCCAGTCCTCCTGGTTGTTAGCAGAATCCAGAGCCTTAGCTCCTGGAGGCTGCCCAGCCTCTTCACAGCCAGCAGGAGTGGCCTTGGGGTATTCTGTGTGGTGACTTCATCGCCCTGGGTGGGATCTGGATGTTCTACCGGGGAGACAAAAGCATCCCCGGTCACCACCTCCGGGGCGAAGGGTGCCTCTCATCAGCAGGACAGACAGGGCTGCGGCAGGGCCCACCTCCAGGCCACCTCCCCTGAAGGGCAAGCGGCTGTGCCATCCTGACCAGCCAGCCCAGGCAAGTGAGTGGCCCAGCGTGTGCCTGCCTCAGGAGCCTTCTGCTGATCCTCTTCCAGACCCATGGTAACCCTGCAAGGCCGGTCCCACAGTCATGCCCACCCGGCACGTGGGCAGGTGGACAGCGCTTACCCAGCACCCACTGCGGGCCGGGGTCCCTCTCGGACAAGCAGGAGGCTCGTGGCAGACCAGGCCGCGACCAGGCCGATGCGGTCCCCGGACATTGAGAATTCACCACCTTTGCCTGTGCTCTCTGACTTTCAGCGGTGGGACAACGTCGGACAGCCATGGGCTTGGGAAATACACAAAGCAGCCTCCGCGTGTGGCAGGGGGCGAGCCTGGGGAGCTGGACGAGGCACTCAGACACTGAGGATTAGCTGAGGAAGGGGGAACCTCGCTGTGCTCGCCCGGCAGGGTGGCTTTGTGCTGACGTGCAGTGCGTGTCTTCACGCTCCTGAGTGAGTGATGTTCAATCAGGTGTTACCCACCTGCGTCTGTGCCAAGAAGCCACAGAACACCCTCTGCACAAAAGGACTGTTTGCACAAAGAAAAAACATTCCTTCAGGGGGTTCTTTAGAAACGCTTGATACTCAACTAGCTATAACTTCATGGGAAAGCCTGGTGTCAAAGACGAGCTGGCACAGACGAAAACCTTCCAGAACTGAGCTTGCCGTGCACCTGTGCTTCGGGGCGGGCAAGCCGTCGCTGCCCCAGCCCGCAGCTCGGGGGGCAGGGGGTGCTGTTGGTGCGTTGGTGCTGCGGCCGCCCCAAGTCCGGCACACTCCATCTCTCCTGCAGCACCGCTGTGCTCGCTCCTGCCTGGACTCAGCCTCCCGGGCCAAGGTCTCCAGCTCGCCCAGGAGCTCCGTTGGGAGCCAGGTGGGAGGGAAGCCCCTGGGCCGGACAGAGCTGAGCAAGATGCTGAGAGCCACGCAGCGGCTGTGAGGGGGGCAGACATACACCCAACGCGCCAGAGACGTGCCCACCAGGTACAGGACTGTCAGTTCTACAGAGGAAGTCCTAAACCTGTGCTTAGGGAATCCCTGCGGGGAAACATTCGAGCGAGAGAGCCACAGACCGGAGGAAGTAGGGCATACCCGTACCGTGGGCTAAGCTGAGAGAAGGTGCTCAGGGCCTTCAGATGAAATGCTTCTGCCTCCATGCCTGCCAGGAGGGGGCCTAGAGCTGCTCCACCTGTCCACCCAGCACCCGACGTGGGCTCTCAGATCTTGGAGCAGGGTTAAGAATGTACATCCTGTGGGCCACAGACAGACACCCTTGGGCCACAGTGTCTGGGACCTCGGGCCCACAGAGCCACAAGTATTCATGTGCGTTGGCCCCTGCTTCCGTGGCATGGGGCAGACGTGGGGAATCTTGCTACTGCGACAAAACCAAGAGGCGTTCAGAGGTGCCAAGAGCCGCACTAAAGGCCAAGGGGCCTCCCACACGGGCCTGGAATGCGTCAGGCAGCAAGATGACAGTCACCGTCGTCTGTTCAAACGGGCAAGATTCCGATGGGCCAAGAAGTCTCATTGACACTCGGACAAGAGAAGTTAACATGAAGTAGGCCAGCAAGTATTGTAGTAGTGAAGTAGTCCAAGCATGCCTGAAGATTGCTATAGGTTGAATGTCTGTGTCCCCCCACAAATTCATAGGTTGAAACCTAACCTCCCGGGTGATGGTACTAGGATGGGGCCTTGAGGAGGTGCTTAGGTCATGGGGTGGAGCCTTTGTGAATGGGATCAGTGCCTTATACAGGAGACCCCAGAGGGCGACCCCTGCCCTTCTGCCACGTGAGGACCGAAGAATCGGGCTCTCGCCAGACTCTGGCTCTGCCTTGATCTTGGACTTCTAGTCTCCAGAACAGTGAGAAACGAATTTCTGTTATTTATAAGCCACCCAGTCTGTGGTATTTTGTTGTAGCCGACTGAATGGACTGAGACAAGATGATATATTTTTATTGTTTATTTGTAAGATGTGGAATGTTAAGGGGGCACCTGGGTGGCTCAGTGGGTTAAGCGTCTGACTCGATCTCGACTCAAGCCATGATCTCAGGGTTGTGAGATCGAACCCTGCATCGGGCTCTGCGCTGGGCATGGGGCTTGCTTAAGATTCTCTCTCTCCCTCTCCCTTTCCTCCTCTCCGCCTCTAAAAGATAAAATAAAATAAAATAAAAGACGTGGAATGTTAAGAAATCAAGTCATTTGGTTTCATCCTGTTGCAATAATCTGTTGCTGCGTTAATAAGCCGGTCCAAACTCAGCAGTGTACAGTATGTATGTGGCATCCAAGGGTCAGCAGGTTGGGAAGCTTGGTGGGGCGGTGGAGCCTGGGGAGGGCTGGGCACAGGGAGCACTGTCGACGGGAGCACCTTTGCATGGCTTCTCAGCATGGCGGTCTCAGGGGAATCAGACTTCTTACATGGGGCCTCCAAGAACTCATCCAGCAAATCAGGAGCCTTCTCCACCCAGTCCTGGTATCAGGAAAGGGACACGGATCCCACCTCGTGAGGGAGGAAAGTCAGAATATTTTCATTCTTTACAAAATAAGGTTCGTCCTTGTTATCTCTCTCTGTGTAGCAAGAAAGAGTCAACACAGACAACTGAGACCCCAGGACTCAGGGGAAGAAGCCTGGGGCAGGACCTGGGCCTCCCACCATGGCCAGGAGGGAGCATCGAGCCACGCACTCCCTCCAGCCATGCACAGGGCACCCCTCACCCCACCCTGCAGGGTGTGATGAAATGCTCACGAAGAAGCTTACTCATCCCTACACACCAGGCCATATCTCCAAATAAATGGACAGCAGATCTGGACCTCCCATCCACATGAAACCCAAAGAATCCTTCATCTCAGGGAATATGAGATACGGGGCTGTCATCAAGAGTTCCTCAACCTATGGAGAAGTTTTGTTACAAAGCAGGCCAGGGTAGGGCAGCCTTACTCAGTGGCAGCCCCGGGCCTTCCTGCGGTGCCCAGCCCAGAGCTGAGCTGTCCACTGACCGGTCAGTAGTCTGAGCCCTCGGGGTGCTGAGAACACACCTAAGGAAGAATAAGAAGCAGCCCAAGGAGAAACCAAACACAGTTTAGCACTTTTAGTACCAGCTTTAGTGAATCTCATATCATGTGCATGTGTGTGTGTCTTGCCTAAGATGTTAAGATATTTTCAGATCTCTATGTTAGGCTTGTCATTCTTGTTAAATATTTAGAGGTATTTTTAGTGCATTTGCAACCAATGTTTCAAATTTTATTCTGTTCAATATCCATACATTTTGATATATCCACCGAGTAAGGGTGTGGCTATAGTGAGAATTCTTTATTACACAACATACAATTTATAAATCTTGGGAATTTATCAAACCATTGGCATTGTTTTCTATTCTGGAGATTTCAAACAGAGGCCACAGTGAGGGGAAGCACAGCAACCCCCAGGGAGCCAGCTCCCTCTGCACAACATTAAACCAAGGCCGGGCCTGTGGTGTTGAAGGGTGGGCGCTTGGCACCTTCCTCTTGGGAGCGAGGGCTCCCAGACCTGAGGTGAGCTCCGGGACATCCGGAGCTTGTAACTACTCATCTAGAACATGGGAGTGACCACTCCGGCAGATGCGAGTGGACAGAGTTCTTCATGAAATGCATCTGCTTCTTGTAGACAAGACAGATGTCAGGCGTCTGATGTGCAGACGGTGGGGGGACTGGATCCTACCCAAGTCCACAGCCACGGGGGCGAAGCCCGCAGTGGCACACACCTTTCCCATCCATAACCCGCAAACTCGACTTTCCCCTTCCCTAGTTGGAGAAGTAAAGAACGAGAACGTGCTGTTTGCTAAGCAGGAATAATAAATCCTACAGCCATTCCCCGCCCACTGCTCAGCTCAGTTAAAGGGGCAAAGAGGGAGGAGAGTGGAGAGGGGGCGAGAGGAGAAAGGACACCAGGGTGGGCTCAAAACAGAAGAATGGGGCAAGAAAGTGTTGGCAGGTTCTTTATATGCCCCAGGAGAACTTCGCATTCACTAACATTCACCCTCTTTAGGAGATGGTTGTGTGAACCCTGACAAAATTCTGCCCCCCCAGGAACACTCTCCTGCCCCTTTGCTTCCCCCCGCCACAGCCCTGGCACCCATGGGTCTGTTTTCTCGCTCTGCAGCTCACCTCTTCCAGAACATGTGTAGACAGAATCCCACAGTGTGGCGCCTCCCCTCTGGTCACCCACAATTCTGCATTTGGGGTCCAGTGGCTGCCCTGCCAAGAAATGGCTCCTTTCTCCCAGAGTGACCCTCAGGCCTGGGAGACCTGGCTTCTGAGCAGGGTAGGCAGCTGGACCCACTGCCAAGGTGGTCTGCCTTTGTGGAGCCTGTCTTGAGCCCCTCGGCCCCACCCCATAGAGCCCACCAAGGCCCTGGCCACCATGGAGGCCACCGTCTGTCCTTCCCTCTGGGAACATGCATTCTTTTAGAGCAGAAATTGTATCTCAACAAATACTGGGTGGCAGCTATTTTGGCATGTGAAAGTGTGAACATGTCACTCCATGCTCCCTACCTCACACCACACCTTTGCCTCCTCAGAAAGACAGAGGGCTAGCGGGGGCCCTCCCAGAGCTCCTGAAGAGTAGGGACCCCTAACTAAAGCTATACAAACAAAAGAGGAGACACTGTCCCTGTGAGAGAGAGACACACGAGCTAGCTGGACTGGTCAGGGCACAGGTGCTTGGAAAAACATCTCCCAGGGGTCCTAAATCCCACACGCAAGGCTGTCACCAGCACCCCCAGGGTGTAGGACCCACCGCTCAGGCTGGGGGCTGGACTGCCTGCCTCATGGGTATGTCTGGGTCCCCGGGCACCAGAGAGGCTTGTGGAGACAGCGTGGGGTAGACTCAGCCTGGAGCAAGTAGCACCAAGAGAGAAGCTCCCAATAGGAGGGATGCTCACTTGTCTAGCTGCTGCCCAGCTACATGGGGGCTCAAAATACTTGGGGCTGCAGCTGATCACGGGTCCAGACTCTGTGATGTCTGGGCCCATCATTCTGTGTTGGGACCGTCCTATGCACCAGAGGGTGCTGAATAGCTTGCCTGGCTTCCACCTACCCCATGTGGCCATCAAATAAAAGTGTCTCTTGACATTGCCCGATGGCCCTGCAGGATGAAACTTCCGTGTTAAAAACCCCTGGTTTAGAGACAGGTTAGGACTTGGTCAATCCAAGATGAACAGAGTGGCTCTTGTAAATTATGGATAATCCAGGCTTCCTTTAATTGTTAAATACATGGAAGTATACATGAAAAATACAAATTTGCCATTTTAACCATTTCAATTGTCCAGTTCAGTGGCATTAAACGCATTCACAGTGTTGAGCATCCATCTCCAGAACTTTGCCATCTAAATGCAGCTCTGTCCCCGTTGCACACTAACTCTCCATTCCCTCCTCCCCCAGCCCCTTGCACCCCCCCTCCAATACTTTCTGTCTCCATAGATCTGACTCCTCTGGAACCTCATATAAGTGGAATCCTACAGCATTTGTCCTTTTGTGTCTGGCTTGTTTCACTGAGCAGAATGTCCTCAAGGTCCATCCGTGTTGTAGCCCGTGTCAGAGTTTCCTTCCTTTTTATGACCTGATAATATTCCATTGAATAGATACACCACATGTTTGTTCATTCATCTGTCTGTTTTTATCCACTGGTCGGCTTGCACCTCCCGGCTATTGTGACTAGTACTGCCAAAGGACACAGGTGTACGAATATCTGTTTTCAACTCTTTGGGGCACACACCCAGAGTAGAATTGCTGGGTCCTACATAGTTCTAGGTTTGCTTTTTTTGAGGGACCTCCATCCTGTTTTCCACAGCGGCTGCACCATTTTACATTCCCACCAGCAAAACACAAGGGGCCCAGTTTCTCCAGATCTTCCCCCACATGTGTTCTGTTATCTGTGTGTGTGTGTGTGTGTTCATAGCAGCCGTCCTTATGGGTACGAAGTCTCTCGTGGTTGGTTTTTTTATTTTTATTTTTTAAAGGTTTTATTTGTTTATTTGAGAGAGAGACAGAGACAAAGCATGAGCAGCGGGAAGGAGGCAGAGGGAGAGGGAGAAGCAGGCCCCCCGAGGAGTAGGGAGCCCGACGTGGGGCTCGATCCCAGGACCATGAGATCATGACCTGAGCTAAAGGCGGACACCCAACCGACTGAGCCACCCAGGCGCCCCTCTCTTGTGGTTTAAACCAAATTTTTCATTCATCATAAATTATTTTCCGGGTGATAGGTGATAGACTCTCCATCTTCTGGAAACTTAAATTCTCACTGGGATGAGACACCTATGTGGGAAATAGCTGGAAACTGGAGGGAACCCCAGCAGCAGAGTGCACCGATGAGGGGAAGGTTTTGAGGAGCAAAATGGCCTCACCAGCCCACAGAGGGCCGCTCTGCCCCCTCACGTGTCCTGGCCCCCCTGAGACTGGTCCTCTTCCTGGCGGCGACCACGTCCTGGTGCCTAGATACTGGGGGCTCCCACCTACGGCCCACCAGCCATGTGGCCTCAGACTCAGGAGAGCTGGTGGTGGCAGGGAAGTGACAGTGGCATGGGAAGAGGCCAGAGGCAGCTGTGGCTCTGGGGACAGCCCTACAGTAGCTTCCAGGAGTCCAGGTCTCCAGAAGGGGGTGCCGACTGTGGCTTTGGGCCCCGGCTCTACATGGACCCTCCTGGCTGGCCATCCGAAAGGGAAGAAGCCTTGGTCATCGGAGCCAAGGACGTGAGACATGCCCGGAACCACCCAGGCCCCCCAGAAGGGCCCGCTGTACGAGCCCCCCTGGGGCACTGGGGAGAATGAGGTCCACCGCTATTCTCTGCACCTCTGTGCCCTGCAGGCGCTCCCAGGAGAAGGGCCAAGCCAAAGCGCTTTCAAGCTGGCTGGTGGCATCTTAATGAAGCCACTGGCTTTTCTTAGTCCTTTTAAGACATTTTGTACTGTTATCAGAAGGGTGATTCTTCGCATGGAAGTTGCTGCTTCCATATTTTGTGGCAGCCCCTCACCACACACCCAGGCTCCGAGTTCCCACTATGATAGAAGACCTGGCCTGCTACTGCCCTCCGCAGAAGAACAGCAGAGAACACACTACAGTGCGGCTTCCTGCGGCTCTGGGCCCCACCTGCAGACCCTGCGGGGCTGGCGGGGCAGGCAGCCTCGGAGGACACAGGGAGGGGCCTGCGTCCCAGCTGGTGACTCAAGTCTGCCTTACCACGAGGTGGAAGGTGCCCTTGGATGGAAACACCAGCATCTCCGAAGTCAGGACGTGTTTCCGTTGAAGGGGGGGTCACAATCTGATCGGAAGGCCTTTTCCTTGGTGGCACATGCAGGAGTGGGGGGCCCAGACCGTCACGTGTCCCCAGTGCAGGTGTTGGTGGCCAGAGCTGGGCCGGGCTGCTCTGTGAGCCCAGGGGAAGACATGGCTGGTGGGGGGGAGGGGGCGGGGGCGGGGTGCGGCCGCTGGAAGCAGAGGATTAGACACTGACTGGATGCAACTGAAAGCTGATAAAGGATGTCGGCAATGCCGTTCCTCTTTATAATTAAGAAGATAACTTAATTACTGCTATTAAGACCTAAGCTTCTCCCCCATGGGGGCTGCTTTTCACAAAACACCTTTGGTTCTGCTGTTCCCCACACACAGACCTGGCAGCAGTTAAGTGGAGGCTCCGAGACTGCAAAGTCTCATCTTGTGAACCCATCTGGTTTGAAGTAGTACGACAAGCAGGGAAGGGAATCGAATCAAAGGCAAGATTTGTGTGGTTTTTTTTAAATACAGAAAATGTGTGGGGTAGACCAGGAAACAACTCCAGCCTCCTCTCCCAGGGCCGGGTGGCATGTGGGGCCATGTCATGTCGTTGCCCCCCCGCCCTGCCCCAGCTCCCTGGCTGTGCCCATGTCACAGTACAGAGGCGGCCTTGTGGGTGAGGGAGGCATGTGGGGATCAGGTTTGTGCAAGGCCTCATTGGAACCCATACCGAGGAGGAGAGGATGGTCCCCGCTGCTCACAAGGGCCTCCACGACTCACACCGCTCCCATAGGGCCGGGGTCAGCACCCAGCATTAAGGGGAAACTGAGGCACAGGGCCTGTGGCACCCGGGAGGTGTGCTCTCCCTCACACCCAACTCCAGGTGAGCCACACTCCTGCTGCCACTGGAATCGTTCCTTTTGTCCTAGAAGAAGCTCTTCAGGCCCCCACCCTCCCTGTGTCTGCCTGCACAGGGCTCCCTGGGCTCTGTGCGCCGCCCCCCCCCCCACAGCTGTGGCCCCATGGAATTCTCTAGTGCGTGGACGCTTTGATCTGCAGCACACCTGGAGATCAGTGCTTCGCACTCACCCACCCGTCATCATGCGGGTCCCACACACTCTGCGGACTTCCCCCGCCAGAGGGAAAGGGGTGGCTGAAGCCCCCCCTACACACCAGGTTTCCTCCTCCTCTGCAACTCCAGGCTTGAGGTGCCACCAAACAGACTCCCCTCATCCCATGGCAGAATCTCAGTGTACTGCTCTGCCCCCCCAAATGCTTCCCTGTGGAGGAGACTGTCACCAGCCCCTCCAGGAGGTTTGTCATCAGGGACCTGTGCCCACAGCCACCTGTGCCCAACGTTTTTGTCTGAGGCATTTTCTCTTGGTCTCAGGAAAGCCATGTGGTGTTGCCAACTTTACTTAGTGGCAGCACGGGCCGGGGGTGGGGGGTCCCATTCCAGAGCATCCCTGCCCCGGCCGTGAGCCTGCGGATGAGACCCTGTGGGCAGTGGGTTTGTTAGAGTCCTTAAGTCTTGGGCTTTTGGAATACCTAGATGTTGGGGTAGCCCACACTCGGGGCAGCGTTTCCCAAGCCTTCCTAGGAGCTGGAGGATTTATGTCAAAGACAGAGGCTCCAGCGCCCAAGGAAGGCGGCACAGCAGGCCCTGCCTGTGGCTCTGGTCTGGTCTTTCTCCTCTCAGAACAGCAAGCTGGGCTGCTGGGGGGAGGGTGGGTTGTGCCACCGTATCCCAGGGACCTTGGGTTCCCTAGGCCCCTTATGTGGGACCCAGAGGGGTGAAGAGGGGAGTAGACAAACCCCACCCCTCCTCTACTTAGTCAGGAATGAACCTGTTTCACTCATTGGGCATCCATTGTTTTTTGAAGGGCGTCGAGGATTGAGGAGTCTGGGGTCCCCGGACCCGATCTCCCAGGTCCCTTCTAATCCAGGCTCTCGTCCTCCTGAGTCCTAGCAACTGGACACCTGGAGACAGGTGAAGGGAGCAGAATGGGACCTCTGGGCCAACGGAGGACCCCAGAGGAAGTCACTGAGGGGTGAGCCCCCAAGGAAGTGGGTCAGAGGGTCCCCGAGCCCCCACACAGCGCAGCACAGCGGCTCATGGAAGGGGCAGGCCGGGTGTGTCCATAGAGGTGCCCAAAGCGAGGGACATGGAAGCTGCCAGGATAGTGGCTTTACAGGGAAGTCAGGGACTGTCTGGGGTAGCTGCCCATGGGAAAGTCAGCCCCACATAGCAGGTAGTGGCGACAGCTCTGGCAGTGTCCTTCGCCGGAGACTTGACGCTGGTCAGCAAGAAGAACTGCTGGGTGGGTGGCAGTGTGGGCCAGGCTTGCAACACCCCGGAGCAGAAAGCAGCCAGCCGGGGCGCCCTGTTGCATGATCCCATTTGTGAGAAGTTCTTAAGGAAGGCAAACTCAACTATGCGGGCAGAGGGGAGAAAACCATGCCTTTGGGGGGCTGTTCCCCAGTGCAGGGCCGCCCTCATCTGCAGCGTCCAGCGAGCTGACCTGCCGTCCCTGTGCTGTCCAGCACTCAGAATGCAGCCGAGGAGGAACCGAATGTTTCGTTTTATTCTTCTTTTGTTCATTAACATGTAAGCAGCCGGCCACGGCCAGCAGCCACCGTGTTGGACCGCAGCAGCTTTCCATCTTGAGTGCGTGATGATTATGGGAGTGGGCGCACAAGCTGGAGGCTGGCCGGCTGCACACCAGAGACCCAGGCGCTCAGCTGCATCCTCCCAGCACCGTCGCTGGTTCAGAGGGGAGCTTCCGCTCACTTTAGCTTTAAACAAAACCAAAACAGAGACCTTTCCAACTGTGGTTCTCAACCCCTGACCCTCACCATGGCCTGAGTGTAAAGTGTGCAGAGGAAGAGCGCGGCCTCAGAATCATAGTGGGCCTGGGAGGGGTGCCCAGCACCTGAAGGAGAGACTAGCCCTGCAGGCCACAGCCCATCATTCCTGCAGGCCTCCCAGGACAAGAATGCAGGGTGCATTTGTGGTACAGACGGGAAACAGGCTAGCTGCACGAGGGGGGAGCCCGATGTTGCATGCAGCTCACCCAGAGGGAGGTCTGCTGTGAGGGGTAGTAGGACGCCCATCAGGGGTGGATGTCCAGAGCTGCCCCTATGAGTTCCTGAAGCTGTGTCCACAGAGCCCCCTGGCCACTCAAGCAGATACTTCAAGTCTTCACGCCCTGGCACAAGATGAACTTTGAAGCTTTGGCGGACCCGGGCTCCAGAACTCACCCCTCAGCAGCTCAGTCACGCCCTCCCTTCATAGACCTGCCTCATGGAAACGCTTCCTGCTATCCAATTTTTAAGCCTTTGGTTACCTCATGCCACCAGGGTGAACACATCCAGGAAGAAAGTGTCCGGTCTAGGACAAATACTGGGAAATGCCTGGCTCTGCTGGGGAGAGGTGGCACCGGGTTGCCCCTGCCATGTGGCAGTGACTGCCAGGAACATACTGGGACAGACACAGAAAGGGGATAGAACCTCAGCCATTTGCATTTCCCGTCCATCTTGCGTCCAAGTTAGCAGCCTTGACGTTGACCGGTTGTCAGCTTTTCCTGCCTGGATTCAGGAAGGGAGGGATCAAAGGGTTCCTCTGGCCCCATCCCTGGTGTTGAGTTAATGGGGAGAGGTCCCTCACCACCTGGCCTGGGAAAAATGCTTCACAGACAGGTTTCAAGATGACTCATGACCACTGTCATTGTGCCCCCTGCCCAGGTCACTCCGTGGGGACATTCACAGGCAACAAAGTCAATAAACAGGGGAAAACGCCGGCCTGGGCTAGGGCCAGCCAGGGGAAATGCTAGAACAGCAGAACTGCCTGTTTTTGTCTTTCTACGATCAGAGTCTGAGCTTCTCCCCTTCCCAGCCCCCAACTGACAGTGTTCTGGCGTGATGGTTATTTCCAGCTTCCGTGGAAAAGCACCCAGGACAGGCACTGGCCCTGAAAACAGGCCAGGGTTGCCCGCCTAAATTCTAGAAGAGGGACAACTGCCTGCCTGAGTTAAGTCAAAGGGCCCTAGGCACACCTGGGGCTGGGGTGGCCCCCCCCCCGCCCCCGTAAGCTCAGCCTTGGGGAGGAGGGGATGAAGCTGCAAGGTGGAAGTGGGGGCGGGGAGCGGGCGGGCAGAGCCTGGAGGAGACCCTGGGAGCGAACCCGGATGGGGCCACGGGGGAGGGGGCGGGGAGAGGACGGAGAGGGGCGTGGCCGGGAAGAGGCTCTGGAAATGGGCCGGGAGGAGGCGTTCGGAGGGCACTGTAGGGACACCCGCTTCGCTGCGGCTTGTGGGGACTGGAGCTGGGGAGACCCCGAAGTCCCCGAGTCGACCGGACACGCTCTCCCCGACATGCCCCGTGCGATCTAACTGGACACAAATAAATGGACACGCAGGCAACTTCCAAAAGAGGCGAAACCTTTATCAAGTCGGCGCCGGCGCGGTATCTACAGTATCTACAAATATCTACACGTATCTACACCGCCTGCAGACGGGCTCTCGGGTCGTCTACACTGCAACTGCCGGCCGGGCCGGGGGTGGGGGTGGGAGGGGGCGACGCGGTCTCGCGGAGAACAATAAATATCACTTCCTTCCGCCGCTGACCGGGCGCTTTGGCACTGGCGGGCGCGGACCCCGTGGCCCTCCGGGCTGGGGAGGGACCCGCGGTGGCTCCCGGGACTGGGGAACCAGATACTTCGACAGCCTCGGGGCTGGACGGTGGAGGACCCCGATGGCTTCGAGGCTGGGGAAGGGGAGACCCGCACTGGCCCCCGGGGCTGGAGGAACATGTTCTTGGACGGCCCTTGGGGCTGGGTGGACTGGGACCCCGACGGCCCTCGGGGCTGTGCGGGGACCCCGGGCGGGGAAGCAGCTGGCGGGCGCCCGCATTATCTGGGGCAGTAGTCGTAGGAGCCGGGAGGCGGGGCCCCGGCCGACGAGTACATGTTGGCGGCTGCGGCGGCGGCGGCGGCGGCGGCGGCGGCAGCGGCGGCTGCCGGACTCACGGCGGGGTGGTGGTGGTGCGGGTGCGCGTGCGTGTGCGCGTGGTAGCCGTGGCCGCGCAGGCCGGGCAGCGGGTAGGGCGCCGGCCGGCTCTTGGCCCCGAGGTAATGGTCGTAGGCGGCAGCCGGGTACTTGTAGGGGTGGTGGTGCAGCGGCTCCGACGCGCCGGGCGCCTCCAGGCGCAGCTCGGGGTGCGGAGGGCTGGGCCGGCCTCCGGGCGCACCGGGCAGCGGGACGAGGCCGCCGGCGCCGCCGGCCCCGGGCAGTGCGGGGCTCAGCACCCGTGCCAGCAGCTGCGGCGGGTGCGCCGGGTCCCCGAGCACGGCCGGTCCGCCCGCGTCGCGCTCGAATTCTCGTCGAGCCTCGGCCACGTCTGCGGGGAGGGCCGAGGGGTGAGCGCGCCGGGTCAAGCCGGCAGAGGGGACCCGCGAGCGCCCTGCCGCTCTTGGCGGGGAGGGGCGCCAGCCCGCACTCGGGCGCTCCCCGCCCCTTCTCGCCGAACCTGCGGGAGACCCCGGTCTCCCCACGGGCCTCGCGTCCCTCCGCGGGCGGCAGGCGGGGCGGGCGGGGCGCAGCCGTCGGGCCGGCCGGGCGAGTGCGCGCTTGCCCGCCGCCACGGCCGTTGTGCAAGCGGCGCGAAGGCCGCGAGCGCCCCTGGGGCTCAGGCGAGGCCAGGCTCGGCCGTCTGCCCGGGGCGGAGCGCGCGCAGGGCCACGGCCCGGATCCCACAACCCAGGTCCTACCTTTCTCTGCGCCGTTGGGCTGCGTGGGGGAGGCCACGGGGTTCCGCGAGCGCGCGAAGGCGCTCATAAGCGGCAGCGCGCCGGGCCGGTGGTTCCGGGGCCTGCGGGAAGGGAGGAGGGCAGCGGGTCAGGGGGGCGCCCCCGCTGGGCTCCGGAGCAGTCGCCGTCTCCTCAGAGGACACTCACCAGTCCTCCGGATCGCAATCTCGGAAGCCTTTGGCGAAGGGGTTGCTGGCGATCTTGAGCTGCGTGATCTGCGGGCCGGGGGGAGGGGGGGAGGCGGCGGGCATTGAGCAAGTGGCTGGAGCCCCTGCACTGGGGGTGGGAGCACCGAGGTAGGGTAGTTTGGAGGAGCTCCACCATAAGGGCCCTTTTACTCTTCCGGGACAAGAACCTTCCCACAGCTAACTCCCTCACTGAGGTTGTCCCTCTCTCCTGCCAAAGGGGAAGCTCCTTTCTTGCTAAGGAACCCCTTTGTGGCCCCAAGTGATTGGGATGGAGACCTGTGTCCCTGGCTCGGATGGGAATGTGGTCACCTCCACCGCCCACCCCGCAGGGTGTGTGTGTGTGGTGGGGGGATGCCCTAGGAATTTGGGTAAACCGTGGATCAGGCCCCTGATGGGGAGTTTCCGGAATGGTTTGGAAAACAAACTTTCAGGCCGCACTGACAGTTGCTGCTAGAGAGGTCAACCTGATAGGAGGCTGGGCCAGCCTGCAGCAGAGGGGAGGAGGCTGCTTGAGGCCCTTGGGGGTGGGACTCCATCGGTGTTGGGTTCCACCAGAACCCACAACCTTTGGGTCCAAACCTCTGTCCCCCAGGCAGCAACTGGAAATTGCAACCTAGAAGTATTGAATTTGCCCATCCCCAGGGCCTCACCCGGTGGTTCTGGTAGGCAGTGACCGCAGTGAAGCGAGTCTCCTCAAACACAAAGGTTTTAAAGTTCTCCTCAGCATATTTCTCACTATCTTTGCGTGGGTCCACATAAACAACGTGGAAGCGGGGCTGGTATCTGTGCATGGAGTTGAGAATAATCTGGAAGACAAGGTGGCAAGTTTGGAACTAGGAAATGGGCCAAGGTCCAGATAGGCAGTGAACTCCCCAGAGAACTTGGACAAAACTCTGAACTCCTGAAATGAGGTCTACCATGGGGCTCAAGCAGAGACTGCAATCAACTGGGGACCACCAGGAAAGACACTCCAAATGGCAAAAGATCAGGGTTTCAATCCTCTTTCTGTAGGTCCCAGAGAACTACTTTGGGCCTACCGTGGGGGGGGGGGGGGTTGGTAGGTGGTTGCAGGCCAGAGCTCAGCGCAGCAGGAAAGCAGCATCACCCACTTGGATTCTGCAAAGCCTCCTGCTGGGGGCTACCCCCCCCCCCATATGGCCCCATCCTTTCCAGTTAAAAAACCTCCAGCAAAAGATCAGGAGTGGAGCACGGGAAGCAAGGGGACACCCTCTCCCAGGCCTGAGGGCCACCAGGCCCTGTGAGCCCCTGACCCAGAGGGGCCTACTCTCCTCAGCCTGTCCCTTATTCACACCCCGAGCTGCCCAAGCTCTCTGCCTCTGGCTCTGGTCAACAGGGACTCTGGAGGGCCCGCACCGGGGATAGCGACGTAGCCTGGGGAGGTGCGGGGATCGCTCACATGGCCGTTGTCATCCAGCAGGTTGTTGGTCAGCTTGAGCTTGTCGAAGGACACAATTTGCTTCATCCACTGTGCACCTTTGGCAGGCGAGTCAGGGTGGTAGTGGACACGGCCTGGTGTGGCAGGGTCCGCCTTCCCGGCCACCAGCCAGGAGGAGCTGTGGAAGGCATACCTGGGGCAGCACCGGAACAGGGGTCATGCCGTGTGGGGTGAACTGGGAGGGCCTTGCTGAGTGAACCCCAAAGTTGCCTCTGATGAGTTTCCCCATCATCGGTGAAATTGAGCCTCTGGCTGCCACACAGACGGGGAGCATTTCCGAGGGCGATCGTGAAGAAAACCGAAAACGCCCCCCC
>NW_027397177.1:691062-693855 GCF_003265705.2 Callorhinus ursinus | reverse complement strand
CCCCCCCCCCCCCCCCCCCCCCCGTCCCAATACACAAGACAGCAGGAAGCCCAGCACCAAGGGAGGAGGCTGGGCTCCCGGCGCCACATTTCCACATTTCGCTGCACGCGGGTCTGCCCGCTCTGGGCCTCCCCACCACCGGTCTCCAAGTTGCCGGGCCTCTGGCCCGGCTTTGGCAGCGCCAGCGGCCTCAGGCACAGGGCGGACCACGTTCTCTTTATTAATTGCTGTTAATTGTTGGGGCAGCTGAGGCCCGCCCTGCTTAATCTCTCCCCGCCACCCCACCTTTCCTGCTCGGCTCCAGGGCCCAGCATTCCCGGGGAATGGGGGAAGGGGACAAGGTGCCCACGCTCACCTCGTGGGAGAAGGAGATGAGAAAAAAAGGCAAGGGCTGTGTGCGAGGGGCCTGTCTGCCTCAGGCCAAGCTGGCCAGGGGCGTGGGAGCTGTCTCGGGCCTACAGCTGGTGGAGGGGCCCAGCCAGTGTGACCTCCTGAGGGGAGTGCCCAAGAACCGCTGGGGGTGGGGTGTGTGGGTCTAGGGTCTGACAGGGTTGGGGAGGGAGCGGGGCAGTGGGGGCAGGTGCCGGGACTCCTGGTCGCTAATGTTCTCGTGGGAGGCCCTCAAAGGTATCACCAGGCACGGACCAGCCGCTTCCCAGGGCCCCCTCCCAGGTCCTGCTGGGCGCTCACCGGTAGCGCTTGTCGTCCACTGGAACGAAGTCCATGAGGAGCATGTAGTCGGCCATGGGGTCCATGCCGAAGAGCTTCACTTGAAACGTGGGGAACATGCGCCTGGGGGCGGTGGGGCCTCTGGTCACCTCAGGTGAGGGAAGGCAGGGCTGCCCCACCTTGACCAACCCTGGATGGGTAGGCTTCCTGCTGGCTCCTGCGTTCAGCGGCCTGGCCCCTCCACCTCCTCTCCTCTCCCTCGGCCACTCTAACCCAACAAGGCCCCTGCCCCGCCAAGGGCAAGTGGGGTGGCAGGGCAGTCCCCTGCCCCCCTTTTTGAAACCCCAAAATGGCTCACTAAGCACTAGAGCTGAGCCTCTGCATCCCAGTGTAGTCGATGGCTTCTCCTGCCACAATTGCCCGCACAGAGCCAGCCTAGCTAGGCTTTGCTAATTCTCGGCTGTCCAGTGCAGAGCTAGTCAGCCGGCAGCACCCGATCGGCAAGACTCCCCAGACGCGGTCCCAGAGATTCTCAGCCCTCCACTGAGCCTCCCCCAGCTCTCTCTGAGCGACGGATGTAAACTCCCGGCTCGAACAAAGTGAAACCAGGCCACCCTGCGTGGTTCCCAGGAGTCCCAGTTGCCCTTTCAGCTGGGTCCGAGGCTGCTCCCCAATCCCTGCAGCGACGCTGAGGCCTCAGAGCCCACAGCCCCGACTCTCAGGCCCTGTCTCCGGCCCAATGGTGGAGTCTTCCCCACCTTCCTCAGGGACACACACAAGTTCCCACCCACCACCATAACCCCCCCCCCCCCCCCCCCGGATTCAGCTACTCTGGAAGAACTTGGCTTGTGCCCTCATGGTCAGCGAACTCTCCCCTCCCCTGGATTCTGACTCTATGACCCATCCAGTCACTTGAAAGGACATTCTGCAGCTCCTGGAGGAGCGGCTGGCCATGGGCCGGCCCTGTCCTGACGGCACAGCAGTGCCAGCCACTGGGCCCTGGAGGACAGCATGAGGCTTCGCTCCCACCTGCCCGCCCTATGGCTTCCCCTCATAGGCAACTCCGTGCAGGCAGTGGGCAGAAAACAGATGCCATGGAGCTGGGCCTCCTGATCAGGCCTGCCACCCCCACCTCTGCAGGCTGGTGGGTGCTACAGAATGCTGGCTTCTGGGATGAAGCCTGGCCCCGGCCAAGGCCGTTGCTGGGCTGGGCTGGGCCAGAGGCTGGGGTGCTGTCCTCAGGGGACAGTAAGGAGAGGCTACAGAAGACCCACAGAGCTGAAGCTGAGCACAGGCCCCAGGATCCCCAGGGAGGACAGCCGTGGCAGGGAAACAGAAACCGCGAGAAGGCTCTGCAAACAGGCCCTGAGCTCCCCTTGGCTGTGTGGTTGAAGAGCTGGTGTCTCCGTGTGTACATTAGACACAGCCCGGCACCCGCCTTTGTCTGCTGGTCAAATCGGTTGCTTCGCAAAACTTGTTCCCCTTCTCTCTGGGCCCTTAAAACAAATACAGGCCAATTGGAAGGCGGCGGGCCTCAGCAGCAGAGCCAGGCCCCACAATCACCTGAAATTTAGGCCCGAGGAAACCGGGGAGCAACTTCCACGGAAGAGACCATACTGTTTTTAAGGGTCTTAACTTTCTCCTAAAATTTTCCAGAGAATTGTCCAGCTGCCCGTCTCTATCTAACCCGTATAGACTGAACTGGGGAACTAAAGACGTGAATTTCCTTTGAGGTGGGATCCACTGGAAGCCGGCTGGTTGGCGAGGCCGCTCAGGGGCAGCTGCCTAACCCCTAGCCCGGTGTGCTCCGAGCCGGCCCGGGCTTCCAGCGGCGAGCACGGTGGGGCTGCGGGAGGGGCGAGCTGGTCCGCCGGGCTTCTCTCCACCGGCCTTCCGAAGCTGCCCGCGCCGTCCCCGAGGCCCGCCCGGCGCGCCAGGCGGCTGTCGCTGGAGCCGGGACCGCAGAGAACCCAGAGCCGGCCCGCGCCTAGAGGGTCCGCAGGTGGCGGGGCCGCGCCCCCACCCCGCTTCTCGGTCCCACTCGCGTGGATCGGGCCGAGGCGCGCTGCCCGAGACCGGGGCCACGTGGGGAGGGTCGCGGGCAGTGAGGGGGGCACCCTGACC
>NW_027397177.1:647669-690662 GCF_003265705.2 Callorhinus ursinus | reverse complement strand
TTCTTTACCTTTGTCTTCCTCGATGAAATTTTCTCTCCTAATCCTCTTTCCTTCTTCCACTATCTCCTTCGTTTCTCTTTATTTCTGTTTTACTTTCTGCCTCTTTCTTTCTCCAGTGCTGTCCCTCTCCTTTCTTTCCACTTCATTTTTCATCACTTCGTCTTTCTTTCTAGTCTGCCTTTTGCCTCTTATTTCTGTAGGTCTTTTCCTGTTATTCCGGGTTTTTTTTCCTTTTTTTTTTTAACAAAATAAAAACTGGAGATTTTCTCTAGCGTTTCCCTTTTTTTATGACTTTATTTTCTGTCTTAAATTTCCCTTCACTTTATTCTTTTTCGTTCTTGCTCTCTTTATTTCTTCTTCATCTTTCTCATTTTTGCGACCTTCCTTTTGAGTGTTCTGTGTTTTTTCTCTTCTCAATTTCTTTTCCCCCCGCCGCCCTCACCACTTTCTCTCTCTCGTTTTCCCAGGTTCCCAGACTCTATGACACACTCTGCTCCTGCCACCTTCCCTCCACCCCTCCCAGCTTGCGGCCACCTCTGCCACCTTTCTCCGGTCCTCCTCTCCTGTCCCTCCTGGCTTCCACTAGTCCTGTTCTGGGCCTGAGTCTAGCTGCTTGCGGGTCTCTGCAGCTGGGTCCCCAGCCTGGAGGGTGCCCAGGCTTTGGGCAGGATGCCTGCCCTTCTTCTCTGCTCCCGAGTCGCTGGAAGCCTGAAGCCCACCCCCCCAGAGCTCCTTCCACCCACTCTGTGCCCGGGCCCTGCCAACACTCTTTGCTTGGGCCCCACGGCAGCAGTGGCAGGGGGACTGGCGGGCGGGTCCCCATAGACACAGCAGGACGGCTCACCTTCCATGTCCCTGGTGACGGTGCTGAAGTGCATCCCGGCCGGGGATCCCAACAGCCGGTGGAGCTTCGCCTGGTCGGAGGACCCGGGGCCCAGGCGAACGGTGCGCTCTGCGACCTCTGCTGCAACCAGAGAGGCGATGCTGAACGCGCTGGCCCGGGGAGACAGCGGGCTCCGCGCGTCCATAGGCGCCCGGGCGGCCTGGCCGGCGCCGCCTCCGACTGCGTGCACCCAGCCGCACCGAGGCCGGCCCAGCCCACGGGACCCGGGGGCGGGGGCCTGCGATGCCACTCACAGCCTCCAGCCCTGGGCCCAGGGGATTATGGCGTCACGGCCCCCCACTCCGGGCTGGTGGCAGCCGAGGGGCCCAGATGGGTGGAGCGCCCTGGGAGTGTGGGGCCCTTCTGTTTTTCAAGCTCCCTGCCCCTGGCCTCTGCTCCCAGGGACCTCCGTGACCAGCGCCCTTCGAACATCCCGCTGTTCCCACCGAGGCCAGGGTTCCCTCTGTCCGGCGAAGCCACTGTTGGGCTCTACAGCCCCCGAGTGGAAGCAGCTACCCCGGGAGCGCCCAGCCTCAGCCCGGGTCAGTGAGGCACCGATGGATCACCGTGGGGCCGCCTGGGCTCAGCCTTACCCCTGCCCTCGGCCCCTCCCGCCTCCTCCTCCCTGGCTGCCCCTGCACCTGGGTGAGGAGAGGGCAGTTCAGGCTCCAGCACTGGCCACAGGCGGACAAGCCCGGAGCTGTGGCGTCGTCCGTTCCTCAGCGCGGCGGAACGGGACCCAGCCCAGCAAGCACCCCCCCAGCCCCCTTCAGCCGGCTCACTGTCGTGGCTGGGGACCCGGAGCAGAGGGACGCCGCCCAGGCCGTGCAGCCCGGGAGCCCGAGTGTCACGCGCACCCGCGCGCACCACCGGCCTCTGGCCAGGACGCTTATACATCCGGAGGGTGGGCAGTGCCCGCTCCTCCGACCTCCCCGCGCACCGGCCGGGCGCAGGGAGGGCCGGGGGCGGGGCCTGGACTGGCCCAGGGAGCCGAGGACACGTCGGAGGAGTTCAGGCCGCCGGGTCGGATTGTACGCTGCCCCCTGCCATCCACCCTGCCCACCTGGGAAGGCCCTGCTGCCTTGGTGTCCAGCCAGGCCCCGGAAGATTGAGGCAAGGCCCACCCTGAGGCCTCAAGGCCTCTAGGCCCGGGCATCCAGGACACTGAGGCCTAACTTGGCCTGTGCCTTCCCTCACCTACTGCCACTGAGGTCTCCTCTGACCAGTTCAAGGCATCCATGGCTTCGCAGCCCAGAGTTTCCCCAGCAGAGCATCAAGTCTCTCAGCCTCCCAGGAGCCTCTCTGGCCCTTCACTGAGGCTCTGGCAGTCAGGGCCTCCATTTCCAAGGCTTCTCCGCCTGCAACCGTGTTGTAGGCCTTTGCCTGCGCTTGCCTGGGATGAGGATGGGAGGCCGGCGGCGTCTTCCAGGGCTTTTACAATCCTGGGGCCTCAGACCCCAGGCTGGAGAGGGTGCTGGCTAAGAAGTGGGGAAGGCTCAGGAACTGAGGACCAGGGAGTAAGCTCCAGTAGGGAGGGACTGGCTCCGGGGCCTGAGGTCCAGGAAAGAGCACGAGGCGGTGAGTGCCGCACAGGAGCATGTGGGCATATGACTGGGGTGTGGTGTATGTGACTTCCCAGACAGTGAGCCCCCCTACTTGCCCCCCCCCCCGCCAGCTGCGGCTGTAGTTGTGGAGCGTGGAAGGAAAGGGAAGCTGTTGCCAGAGCGTGCCTTCAGTCCGGAGTGGCCATTTGGGGCTGTGACAGTGACACTAACCTGTGGGACCTATGGGCAGGTCCAGGGGAGAGTGAGATGTGGAACCAGCTGGGCTTAAGGTCTCTCTTCCTCTTCCCTCAGCAGGGCAGCCCACTGCCTCCAGGACCCCAGGAAGAGCTGCATCTGATGGCGGGGAGAGCCCCGCTGGGAGGGGACATTGGTGGGGCCAGGTCGTGGAGGCATGCCCACTGCTGGCAGTCCACACCCAGACAGGCACGCAGGGCAGTGTCACCAGGGGTACCTCACACCAGCAGTCCTCGCACAGAGAGGCCCTGGGCCCTGCCGGCTGCCTGTGGGGCCCATGTGGGGACTCTGGGAGGGGCTCCTGTGTGTGGTTGTGCATTATCTGGGATGCATGCTGCCCCAGCATGTGGGGATGCTAGTGGTTGTGTCCTGTGCACCTGGGGAGCCTTCTACGTGTATCTGGGCACACACCTGAGGGCAGTGGCCAGATGTGGAGTCGGAGGTGACACCAATATTGAGAAGGGAGAAGTGAAAGTGAAAAGCCCTGGGGCTTCCTGGATGGGCCTCTGGGGCACCGTCCTGAGGCCCTCGGGCCTCCTCCGTGTCCGAGGTGGTGGAGGGGAGCGGACGATCCTCCCAGCCCCTCATTAACCCCTTCCTGCCGGAACGGAGACCTGCTGGGCCGGGTTGGGAGGGCAAACGTGCCGGAGCAGAGGACTCTGTGGGGTGGGCCAACCCTGGTCGAGGAAAAGGGCGCCGGGAAGAGGTGAGGGGCCTCACCCAGGCCGCTCCGTCGTCGCGGGGTCGACCCATTTCCACCCGCGGCCGATACTCACCCGCGCCTGCAGAACCTCAGACCCCGCGGCTCAGTGCCCGGGCCCTCCTGGAGCCCTCGACTGGAGAGGCTCGAAGCGCGAGGCCGCCTAAGCCTCCAGCCCGCAGCGGAGTCGCTGCCTCCAGCGCCCACCCGGGCTGCGCCTCTCGGAACCACCCTGCGTCCCTCCTGGGGCGCGCACCGCCCTCTCGCGCTGCGCTCCGCCGCCCCGCAACCCGCCCGCGCGCTCGCCGCCGCCGCCCCGGCCCCGGCCCCGGCCCCGGCCCGCAGCCCGGAGGGAGCGCACCCGCCCGCCGGCCCGCGCCCCGCACACCCCGGCCCGCACGCTCACGCCGCGCGCCGCCCGCGGGAAGCCTTCCTCCCTCACCTGGCCGGCCGCGGCTCCCTTCCGCCTCGCTCCCCCTGCCGGCCGCGCCTCCACCGCGAGGTAGGAGGCCTGGCGGGGCGCCGGTGTACGCCGGCCGGGAGGGCCGAACTGCCGGCGGTCGGGAGCCGCCCGGGGTCTGCCTTCTCGGGGCGCCGTCCGCCCCTCCGCCTGGGGCGCAGAGAGAAGACAAGAGCCGCATTTAGCGGCCCGGCTGGCTGCGAAGTCAGGGTTACTACGAGACCATTTTACAGGCCCTGAAACCGAGGCTGGGCGTTGCTGGGCCGCCGGTAGGTACGGGGTGGGGACCAGAAGTCCGACTGAGGGCCGGAGGCGGGAGGGGCGGGAGGAGGCTGAGACCGAGGCACGTCCTCGGCACCAGGACAGCGGCGGCCTTTGCTTCCCTCTGGGCCCTGCACGGGGTCCCACGTGGGCGTTCGGCTGCGCCCCAGCACTACTCTGGAAGGCTCAGCCACCCCCCGCCCCAGCATCTTTGGAGTTTTGCCTGAAGCAAGCCCTGTGTCGGAGGTTTTCTCCCCAGCGAGCAGGAGGTGGCCCCTGGAGAGTCTTGACTAGCGGGCTGCCCGCCCAGCTCCGCCTCCGGAGAGTGCACGTGTCTCCCCCAGGGGAGCTGTCACCACAGGCACCTTCACACTCTTTTGGCAGGCAGGACCCCACTTCTCATCCACCGTCCATTTGTAAAGGCACACCTCTAGCGCTGGGATGGGCTGCCGCTAATTTCCTCCGAACCTTTTCATTCCCAGCCCAGGAAGGACCTGTGCACCCTTGTGAATCTCTGGCCGGCGCCAAGCCCTCGGATCCTTGCACTCAGGTGCTCCTGAAGATTAGGGGCACACCACCCGCGCCCCCAGCGTGGGTCTCCCGCCATCTGGGGCAAATGCATACGCAGATGGATCCATGCAGGTGCCCACAGGATGTGGGTGCGTGGCGCACCGGAGACCCCCTCCTCCAGGAACCAGAGTTTGGATCAGGGCAGAACCAGGCTGCGCCTCCCAGGGCACAGACAGAGAAGAGCCCGGCTTTACTTGATCCCAATTATTTCGTTTCAGGACTGATCAGCTGGGGACTGCTTCAAGTGTCTGCTTAGACTTGGCCTCAGGGGTCGCAAAGGAAAGTCCTGCACCAGGAGCACCCTGGACGCTGGCTTTCCACCTCAGTCAGCGCCTCCACCCCAGGACGAGCCTTGAGCCTTCGGAGCCAAGTCTCCACAGGGCAGCAGTGGGGGCAAGAGGCAGGCGAGCTTCGCTGGAGCCCGGGGAGGCGGGCGCACTGGGTGGCTCTGTCCTGCCTTCCCAACCCTGTCCCCACCTCGACGCTCCGGCCCGCCACTGGTATCTCACGCAGAACCTTGGCCCCTCAGACGTGCCCCATCATTCCTCCACCCAGAGAAGGTGCTTTGGCCCTGGCCCCGACGCTGCAAACGTGGCTTTCAGGGTGGCGCTGGTGTGGATAGGCAGGGACCCCAAGCTCTGGAGGCGGACGGGTGGGGCTGCCATGCCCACATTGTCTGCACAGTGGCTGGGCTGTGGCCTCCTTACCCTCGGTCTCCAGCTACCAAGCAGGGAGAACCTCCAGCTCCCTGCAGAGGAGAATCAGGCTCGGTCGTCCATCCCCCCCACCCCTCCCAGGAGCCCAGGCTGCACAGTCAGCGGGCGCCCTGCTTGCCTGAGCACCATCTGACCACACGCCATGGGTTTACAAACCCTCCGGGTGCTGGGCTGGCACTGGCGGGGGGTGGGGAGTCTTCAGGGGCTATGGTGTGGCCTGGGGCTGGGGCCAGAAGCGGGGCAAGGGCAGTGTCTGGCCCTGGCCCTGCAGTGCACACATCTGATCTCTTGTGACACTATCCTGCAAAGTTGGAGGAGGCGAATCCCTCTCTCCAGCTTGAGGACTCAATGTGCGCAGAAGAGTGGTGGCTCCGTTGACCTCTAACTGCTCCCTGGCCCTTCCCGCCTCATGCCCCTCCCCCTACTGAAGCAGAAGCACCTATGAGTCCACCTCTAGGCTTCCTCGTTGGTGTTGGGCTCTTACCCAAACCCCGGGTGGGCGGGGATGTGTGTCTGTCCAGTCCCGAGTTCTGTGGGGTGTGGCAGAGGGTAGGCGGAAGTGCTGCCTGGGGGCCCCAGGCCCACAGTGGGGTTCACACAAGGGGGACTGAGGGCTCTGAGGGTATGCCCAAGTGAGCCTGGCCAAGTGGATCCCATGAAGTTCTTGGCAAAGGTCCAGGAGTTAGAAACAGCCTGGTGTGTGCACTGTGGTGGTTGGAGAGGATATGGGTGGGGGAGAGTTGAAGCATGGCTAGGGAAGGGGCTGGCCCTCTCACCCCTCCTGTGACATCCCTAGGACTCTTTTTGGACCCCAGTGTCACCTGCCTCCTGGTCCCAGAGCAGGGCTTGCTGCATCTCTGGAGTGCTGCTGCCTGGACCCTGGGGACTAGTGACTGCAGGATGAGCAAACAGGGAAACTGAGAGTCGATGGGTAGATACCAGAGGGGATGGCAGTAGTGGGGAGAAGAGAAGACAGGACAGAGAGACACACAGCCCTGTGACACCAGGCTCCTCAGAGCCAGGAGGGGATGGGTCAGGGCCTGCACAACCACGTGTAGCTGGGTCACAGCCTCCCCTCTGCCTAGGACTTAGCTGCGCCCCTTCACGGGGGCTGCTATCTTCCAGGGGAACATGACGGGGAGACGGGGAGAGGGATGGCCGGCCGGATGGGGCTGTCAGCTAGGCCTGGGTGATAGCACCCCCTGCCCCCCACCAGGCACCAGAGCCTCCTGCAGTCTGGAAGTTCCCAGAACAAACAAACAAACAGACCGATGCATAGCCAGGCCCTGGGCCCCTCTCCGATTTCTGGGCCTGTTGATTTAGCTGCCCACTTGGTGGGAGGACGCAGCCACATGGGGAGCCAGCTGTCCATCTGTCTGTCCATCTACTGGTCACACTAGCCTCTGCACCCCAGGTGCCGTCAGGCAGAAGGGCTCAGAAACCCAGGTGACAGAGATTTAGGTGTACTACTGACAGGACTGAGGAAACCAGTCCCACCACCACCCCTGGCTTGCCCTCTTTGGCCAGGACAGGACTGACACTTTCCAGGGAAATGGACAGGCCCCAAAAGCTTCTGGGGTGTGTTGGCTGAAGGTGAGTGGCCAGAAGATGGAGAGCTGCTCAGGTTCCTCTGGTCAGCCGGGGACCCTGGCGGGGAACCAGCGCCCCCTTCTTAGGCCCTGACATGGCATCCACACCACCACACACCCACACTCACGAGCACGAGCATGAATGTACATGCACGCACATACCACACACAAACACACCCACAGGGGTGCGCACACATACACGTTATACACACATGAGCGTGGACACGTACACGTGCACACGCTGGATACACACATGCATACCTGTGAGCATGGGCATGCACACACATACTGTACACACACGTGTGAGCAGGGGCACACACATGCGTGCACTGTTCATACGCACAGACACCGAGTGCCCACACCAGTATGTGCAGAACACACACACAGGTGTGCGTGTGTGCGCAGGTGTATCCTTCACAGGTGGGCACTGTGGTGAGTCTTCAGTGTCCACGACGCTCATTTCACTAACTCAAGTGAAACTCAGACTTCCTTGACTCGGTCGAGGCCCATGGGGAGCTGCATGGGATCCGCTTGGCCAGGCTCACTTGGGCATACCCTCAGCATACCCACATGATGAAGGAAGAATAAAATGCGGCGGTCCACTCGTGCTGGGTAATTTCCTGAAGGCGACACACTCGGATGATGCCCCAAGGGCGGGGAGGTCTAGCGGCCAGGATGATGCCCTGGGGATCGGGGACAGGAAGACTCTCCCAGCAGGGTCACTCAACAGGGATCCTTCTGGGTAGAATCACCTGGGAGGTGGGTCTCCAACATGAGCCCGGGGAGGCTCTGGAAAGAAAGAAACCGGGGTTGGGGCCAGAGACAATGAAGAATGGCCACTAAGCCAGTTACGTCAGCACCACTGTTAACAGGTACTAGTGAGGGCATGCTCCCTTTGCGGTCTTTGGATCTATTACGTCTCCCCTCACAGATACTTAGAACATGTAAAAGAGTTGCGTGTATCTAACTTGAAAATTTTGCTAAATGTTTGTTAGCAATTAAATTCAAGTTGTCCACATATTCGCTGTGACAACCAAGTGTGACTCCTTGGAGAAGCTCTGTGTCAAAATCTGGTCCAAGTGCAGTGGAGAATGGGCTCTGCACCTGTGCCCCTCCTCATCCACTCTGCTCCCTGGCTCAGCCCCCAGGGCTGCTGGATTGTCCCCATCAGCCCGGGACCATTGGTGCCGGACCAGGGGCCGTAAGCCTGGCAGCTGGAGCCTTTGCGCCTGCTGCCCTCAGCAGGCCCACCCTGGTTCCCTCTGCCCGCTGACCTGGCACTGAAGGCAGGAAGCACGTGGACTGTCCAGCCTGGGGCAGGTGGCAACACTGTGAGGACACGGGCCTGATGGGCAAGGCTCTAGAGGGGGGGGCTCCTCTACCAAGGGCCAGCACCCAACGGGTAGATGGGAGACTAAGGCCCCTGAGAGACCAGGGGAGGCAGTTGGACCTCCATGGTGGATGCCACCCCCCAGCAGATCTTCCAGCCCGGCCTGGTCTCCTGCCTTTCTGGAGAAGGCTGTGTGCGTCGGGGGGAACCTGCTAGGGAAAAAGCCAGGGATAACATATTGGAGAATTGACTCCTTTAGGGCAGGGCTCTCTGTCCTCTTGGCCCTTCAGAGCAGGCTGGAACCAGGGGTGGCTCAGTCATGAGCTGGGGCCAGGTGGTGATCCTTGCTCTGTGGTGTTCCGTGTCTGGGACACACCTTGGCCTCCCCAAGCTTCAGTGTTCCTGTCTGAGAAATGGGGAGAATGCTCAAGGCCCCACAGCGTGGACGCAGGGAGCTTTGTCAGCTCTTGAACATGGCTCCTCAACTGAGATCACCATTGCAGCTCCCCTGGCCTCCCTGGGCCACCCCCAATCTCAACTAGTCCCCCAGGACTGGGTAGGGCAGCTGTTGGCTCTGTGGTTCTGTGGGGGGGTCAGTGGCCCAGTGGGGAGTGGTCCTGGCTGTGTCCCCAGGAAGTCCAGTTACAAACACTCTGCCCAGCTTCTACACCTGGCCCAGGGGCCTAGACTCAGCCTCAGTTTCCCCATGTTCATGAGCACGGTTCCGCCCCACCCCAGCCAGACAAATCCCTTCCGTCCTCCAAGACTCCGCTGAACCAGGTTGGAATTTCTCAAAAGCAAACAAACAGGCGAGCTCAGAGTTGCGGTTTTCAGAGCTCAGATTCCGCCCGTCTGTCTGAGCCAGCATCAAGCCCGGCCAGCCGCCCCCGGCAGGCTGGACGGGGCCCACAGCTGAGCCCCCCAGGTAGCCGGCTGTTGGTCCAGAGTGGGGGTTCCAGGCTCAGAGCTAACCCGAAGCACTGGGCTGCCCCACTTCCCTCCCGAGACCCCACAAACATGGCAGGAGGCCGCAGACTGCACCAGACGGAAAGGGCACCTGGCCTGCTGGGGACATGGCTGGACGTGAACAGGAATCTGCTGCGGGGACAGTGGCTGGTGACGGTGCCCTGCTGAGGTCAGGCAGAGCTGTTGGAGCAGGGCTAATGAGGACTGGAAGGGTCGGGGCCTCGGAGGATCCAGGCACTGGGGGGTTGACCCTAGGCAGCCAGCAGAGCCGGTGGTGATGTGGAGGCTCAGAGGCTGGGCCATGGTGGCCGTGTGGGAATGCGGGGGTGGGGAGGCGGGCCGAGGGCGGGAAGGCACCTCAAGGGGCCGAAGGGGCTAGGAGGGAGGGCTGGGGTGAGGGGAGGGGCGGAGGGGGCTCTCGCCAGGTGGTCTTAATCTCCTCAGTGAAATAGGAGTCCTGGGGGCGGGCGGGGGAGGTGGGAGCCTGAGACAGCTGCGGGGAGGGGACAGCCTGACAGCCCTGAGGCCCCCCAGACTGGGAGCCCCTGCCTGCCAGGCCCACTCCCTGAGTCAGTCCTGGGATGGGTCCCTGGGCCGAGACTTGGAGCCGGTTCTTCTCCCTACTCCCTCCCCTTGGCCTCTTTTGCCTTCATGGCCCAGAGGGTCTGGCCTGTGTCTGTGTTGTGCGTGTAGAGGTGGCCTGGCCTTTCCTGCTGTCTGAACAGCCTTCAGTGCCTGGGCGGGGCAGGGGCTGGGTCACTTTTGCCTCTACCGAAGCCCCCCGCTTGGATCCCCACTAACCCACTAAGCTATCAATGGCCCTGAGGTAATGCCTGTGGAGGGCAGGGAGGAGGAAGTAGGGGCCCCTGGCCAGGCCTGGACCCTCAGTTTCCTCTGGCCGGCCCTCCACAGGGACCAGGACAGAAGGGAGGGCCTGGGTGGGTCTTCTCTTTTCCCCACCAAGGGGCCTCCCACAGACAGGGAAACTGAGGCTGAGAGGAAGTGGGTGAAATTGGCCTTGGCCACTAAGCAGTGGGGACAGGAGAGGACGTGGGCAGCATGGAGGCGCCGGCTGCCCCTTCCCGCTAAGTGGGTGCTTGGCACCAGTTGTGCTGGGCAGACAGATGGACAGATTCGAGCTTTCACTGGTGTCCCAAGCCAATCCAGCCCCTCCTTCCAGGGTGTTTGCCAGGACCTAATGCACCCAGGCCTGCTGCCGGGGGCGGGTTGGGGGGGGAGTATGGGCGGCGCCAAGCTGTCTCAGGCCTCCCTGGGAATGGCCAGGCCCTGGGGCAGATGCAAGTGTCTGAGGTGCCCACCGGAGAAACCGAGGTGGCCCTCCAACAAGGGCGACGTGAAGTGGGAGCAGCTGGGTCTTCCCAGGCCTGGCTCTCCTTCCAATTCCATGGCAGGCCCCTCTCTGAATTGCCCGCCTGCCTGGGTCCTGGATCCCGTCTGGGCCCCTGGCCATGTGTCCCCTCCTTCTTGGCTCTGTGCCATGGTTCTGCCCCTGGGTGACAATTAAACCCTTCTTAGGACTGTACCCCTTTGCACCTGCTGGGCCCTGCACTCTGTAGGGGGAGGCGCAGGGGAGCGCTCACTCCAGGGCATTGGCCAGTGGTGTCACTGTTCCCTTCCCGGCCTGAAACTGGGGGGCCAAGAGAGGAATCAGGAGACCACTCTGGCCCACATGTGGACAGCAGCAGTGAGCAGCAAGGCAGGCCCATGCTGTTTTGGCGGGTGGCCTCAAATGTTGCCGCAAGAAGGTGGCACATGAATGGGGACTAAGCCAGCCCTGGTGAGCTGGACCAGGGCTGAGACCTGGGGAGTCAGCCTGCACTGGTGGGGGGAAGGTGGGACTGGTCCCTGAGCTTTCCTCTCCCCAGAGCCCCTTCAACGCTGCACCCAGAGAGTTCCTGACAGGGCCTCAGGGGTCGCTATTCCCCCAAGCACCTCCCATCAGTCTCCAACACCACCGTTCATCACTTTAGAGGAAATTTTTACAGATTCTTTCCTAACATCTGCTAAGCCCAGCCATAGGCTTACTTCAGGGCAGAGCACCTTTCAGTCTGGGAAGATGGAATGTGGCGATACCCTGCAGATGTCTGAAGGGCTGTCCTTGGGCAGAGGAAGCAGGTCTCAGGGGAGAAAGTTCTGGAAGGAGGTTTGTTGCTCCCAGATGAAGAGCCGTGAGGTTGTGCAGAGTGTCTGGGAGGCAAGCAAAGGAGGTGGCCATTGGGAAGGGAGGAGGAGAGTTGGGGTGGCACAGGCCACAGGGGGACAGGGAACACGGAGCCACTGGACTGAATCTGAAGGACATTTTCCTGACTCCAGCTCTGGGCTTTTGGCCTTGCTTCCTGGGACACTCAGCGTGAATCTGTTCTCTGCACGTCATGTGCCCTGGGAGCAAGGGCTGACATCCTGTGGCCTGGATGCTGAGGCCTTTGGAGCTCACTTTCCTTGTCCACAGGCCCAGTGGGAGCCTGGGACCCTCCTTCCCAGCCCAGGACTGGGGCAGTGAGGACTAACCACGTTATGGATCAGGGAATAAGGGCAGAGGTCTGAGGCTGAAAGACATGTCTCAGGTCAGCCCATGGGGGCCCCAGGGCCTACTGTGAGAAGCAGTCATTGATTGGTGGGTTCCTAGCATTGTGTCAGTAAATTATACCTGTTATGTGCACGCTTCACGAAGTAGCAGTGGTCATGGTGTAGGTGCTGAGGACACTGCCCTAGTGTCTGGACACTGCCTTCTTGGTCTAACATGTCACCTCCTCCATTCTACATGTGCTGTCTCTCTTAATGTGGCCCCAAGCGTCCCTGGCTCTGATCTTGAGGCTGGACGTCTCCAAAGAGGTGCCCAGGCCCTTCCCGACGTCCTGGCTGCACCCCCACCCCACCCCACCAGTTGGTCTATGGCCTGGACCTAGCCCCAGAGCAGCTCATCGCAACCATCTGACAGCCAGCATCAAGCATCTTGGATTTCGGGCAAAGGGACCCCCCACCTGGTGGCAGTTGACACCTGAGCCCACCCCACCCAGTGGCAAGGGGCAGAGGTGAGTGACCTGGCTGGAGACAGCTGCTGTGGGAACAGTCAGAATATCCCAATGTCACTTGCCCTCAGTCCAGAGGGGAGACTGAGGCACAGAGCAAAGCAAGACCTCTGGCATCTGTGAGGGGCCTTGCCCAGCCAGGGGTCCTGGCACAAATCCATCCCGGCCCTGCTCTTGCTGCCCTGTATAGCTCTGCTGTCCACCCGCCCGCCCAGGCAGAAAATGGCCATTTCCTCCGGCCCCTGCCCCAGGGAGCGACACGGAGCTGGCAAAACAAACAGGCCGTTCCTCCTGCGGCCGCCGGCTGGTGATGGATGGCCAGAGGGGTTGGCCTTGCTGATGGACGACCGCCCATCATGTGGGGGCCGGAGGCGGGGGCCCAGTGAAGCCTCGGCCACAGGCACAGACATACACTCGTGAGCCGTGGTGCTGGCCTCACTCTACCTTGAGACCTTCCCGGGCCAGAGACCCAGGTGGACCAAGACCCGGGCATACCATTTCCCCTAGCCTCAGTCTCCCCATTGGTGTGTGTGTGGGGGGGTCGTAGTCTAGGCCCCCATCATGCGTAGGGGTTGAGCCAACATACCTGAGGGTGGGGTCCTCCATAGCCCCTCTGAGGCTCTCACCTGTCTTGCAAAGGGCTAGCATCCCTTCCTCGGCCTGTACTCTAGACCTGGCCAGGCTGGGGTCCTTTGAAGCCTTTATCAGCACTTTTGTGGGTATGTTTGGGCTCAAGGGGCCGCCGCAGCCTGGGCCCCCCAGTGGAGCCTGAGCGGGCTGTGCAGGGCATGGCACCTGGTTGAGGTTGGGTCCCTGAGCTCAGGGCAGGGTCAGGCAGGCACGCCAGGAGTGTCTAAGGTGTGAACGAAGGCTGGGCAGTGGGACCCCAGGTCTCGGGGGTATGACAGGGCCTGGGTCCACTGCACTGACCCAGAAGGCCCTGGGGTGCTCTGCCCCAGTTATCCCTGCTCCAGCCTTCACTGGCAGCCCTTCTCTCTATCTGTGGGTGAACCAAGGCTCAGGAGAATTCTGGCTGGAGGGCACATAGGCCTGGGCTGAGGTGGGCCCCACTGGGTGCTCCCGAGGCCTGCAGCACCCAGCTGATGACGACTCCCACCAGGCAGGACCGGATGTGCTAATGGTACTGACAGCCCCACAGAGGCCATGGCTGACAAGCCTATAGCCCTGGCAGGCTCCGAGAACTTCCGGCCTGACTGTCGGCCACCTGCAGGGCCCGAGGGATACCTAGCTACCCAGCCTGAAGCCGGCAGCAGCACAGTGACAGGCTGGAGAGGAAGGGGCGGCTGTGACCAAGCCTCTGACCCCCACCCCCCCAGCTGCCCAGCCCCACTGGGAGCACGTCTGGCCAAGAGGAAGCTTCTGAGACCCCCACTTCCTGAACCTCAGAGCAGGCTGGGCTGGGGCCGCCCACTTCCCTCCAGAGCCCCCAGCCCTGCCCTCAGCTCCTCCAACCCAGTCCTGTAGCTCCACGACCCCCAGCTATGTGTTTTCCGGGGCGGAGGGCAGAGGGGGTGGCCAGGCGACTTGCCCTGATCTAGGGTCAGCAGGGGCAGGAAGCCCCGTTGAATGGGGTGTGAAGAACTGGTGGGTGAGGGGCCTGGGCAGAGGGGGAGGGCTGGGCTGAGGAGGGATGTCTCCTGGAGATGAGGCTGCCCACAGAGCAGAGTGATAGTCTCGGCCAGAGGACCCTTCGGGTGTAGGCTAGCCTACTGGTTCAACCCTGTGGGTGCCAGATGGGCCCGCCTCTGCCATGGCCCCGGTGATGCCCTGATTCAGCCATCAGCTTCTAGAGCTGGGCTGGGGACAGCTGAGGTCATGGTGCCTTGCTGAAATGAACTGTGAGAGCAGCAGGTGATGCTAGAGCTGGAGTGTCTGAAGGAAGGCCTTATGGGCAGGGATCTGGGGTCTCAGGGGGCGGCTCTCAGGCCCTCAGCTCTGGTGAGTTTGGATTGTGCCTGTGGGGCTGGGTCAGGCAGAGACGTCTTGGCCCCTCCGCACTGCTGGGGGCAGGAAGTCTGGGTCTGGCCTGGGCTGGCAGAATTGGGGGCAGGACCAAGGCCCAGGCAGGGCAGGAAGTGGCCCTGGACTCCAGCAGGGATGGGGTGGCCTCTGAGAGGCCGTTTCCTCCCTGGGAACATCCTGCCCAGGCAGCAGCAGGGAAGAGGGCTCCAGTCCGGGAGGGCAGGAAGGGCCTGGGGCTCAGTGTCCCCTCAGGCAGGGCCCTGGGAGGTCCCAGGAGGGAATGACCTCATGGATGTCTGAGCCTCAGGAGCTAAAAGGCCAGTCGGGCCTCCCCTCACCACTGACTTGGAGCTCCTGGGCTCCCCCCCTCGGGCTGAGTTCCTGGAGTTTCCAGCAGCCAGCCTTATTCTGCTGTAGCCAGGTGCTCAGACCCCCACCCAACCTCAGTTTCCCATATGAGCCATGGTCAGAACCCACGCCTCCCAGCCTGCATGCAGCTATGAACGGAGGGCCAGGAGCCGAGGGAAAGGCCCCACAGGCAGCAACCTGCCCCTCAGAGCTCAACCCAAGCCATCGGGCTGGGCCTGGGCAGACGGCCCAGCCCCAGCTGCCCCTGCTCCAGGCCCCGGGAGGGGGTCAGCAACTCAGCAGCCCCCCCATCCCCCCCAACCATGTCCTAAATATAACCGGAGCAGGCGCCTGGCCGGGAATAGAGACCTCTGTCAGCCCCCAGCAGGTGCCAGTGGGAGGAAAGTCAGTGTGATTGGCAGGGGTGCCGGCCGGGCAGGCAGCCAGATGTGGGTCATGTGAATGTCCGGTGGCAAGACCCAAGGGTGGGGCAGCGTGTCCTCACAGGACAGCTGGGTGCCCGGCCTGCCCTGTTCAGGGTAACCCTGGACCCTGCCCTCACCCTCGCCCCACTTCTGAGGCTGATGTCAGGCCCCCAGAAAGGGCAGGCCCTCCCAGCACTAGCCCTGTGCCTGAGCCCTTAGCACCATCCCACCCTGCCACTCTGAGCCCCCGACCTGCAGCCCCCCATGGTGACCGATCATCCATCTGGCCACGTGGGGTCACTAAGCGGATGCTCAGAATGCTGTCCGGCACTGCCCAACATCCCTCTGCCCCTCACCCCTGCAGGGTTCTTCTGTCCTCTCCACGCTTAGGACTCTTCCTACCCTGTATGCTCATCCTGGCACTACCCCCAGACCCTCTACTCCAGGCTGTTTTGCGCTTACCGCCAGCCTGGCTGCTGGAGCTAGGGTCCTTCAGAGTCCCCCACCCTGGACCTCACCTCCTGTCCCAGCATTAAGCTGCTCTTGACTGGACAGTCAGGTGAGGCCTTCTTGAGCCCCACATCACTGGGGTCAGGGCTCTGAGGAAGGCAGGTGGGGCTCAGCTGCCCTCCCATCTCCCTCAGGCAGCATCCTGGGCTCCAGGCCAGGTCCCGCCCTGGCCTGTCTCCCGAGCCCAGCGCTGCATCCCCCTCTGCTGGGCGAGTCCTGGACGCCCTTGGACGTGGCTCTCTCCAGCCAGCTTGCTCTACTGTTCACTTAAAGCAAAGCCTTCTCCCCTACTCCTTCCTGTTGAGAGGAGACTGTCCAGCTAAGAATCTGTAAATATACTGAAAAATAGCAAGCAGCCTGGGAGATGGATCCTTGCTAGTTTTCCACCGTGGTCATTCCAGTTACTTGAATACAGATCAACAGTTTCTCCCGCGCTTGACTAAAAAGTCATGGGAGTGGCAGGTGCTGGGGTGGGGAGGCCTGTCCGAGGCACCACAGGGGTCCGGTGGTCTGGCCTGACCCTCAGAAGTGACATGGAAGGGCAGGGCTGGTCAAGACATCCAGCTGCCCCTGGACTCCACTGGGGTGTTTGTTGATTGAATAAATGAGTATTTGTCTAGCACCTACAACGTGCCTGGCACTGTGCTGGCCACATGACACGTTGCCATCCTGGAGGTCAGAATGCCGGAACCTGGGGCCCTAGGAGGGAGTCTGGGGTCCAGACACTCTTGTCCAAAAAGGCCTTGGGGAAACTGGCCATACCCTCCATCCTGGGCCTACCCTCTATAGCCCGCTGGTTACGGTCTTCACGTGCCCTAGTGCTGAGAACTTCACTCCCCACAAGCAGCCCACTGCACCCAGGACAGTGAGCTTTGCAGTTCTTGCTTTGCAGGTTGTTGAGGAGAAAGCCTATCCTGGGGCAAGTGCAGGGCCAGCACCGGGGGTGTGGGGGGGTGGCGGGTGGGGGGGGTGGTGCCCGGTATGGGAGGAGTTGGGTGGGGACGGGGGAGGGGGCAGACTAGGGAGGCTGGGTGCCAGCAGGAGAGTGGGGACTGCGATCTGCACCCCCCTGTCCCACCACACCTCCCGGCCTGACTCTCAGGCCCACAGAAAGGCAAGTCCCACCCCAGCTCCATGGCCCTGCTGTGCTGGACATGGTAGCGGCTGCAGTGTGGGCTTGTTTGTTCTTCATCTAGTTTTTCTGGTTTGGAGCCTGGATGCACCAGCAGGGCTAGGGGCCTGGGAATGGGTGGAGGTGGGGAGCAGGGAGAGGAGGAGGGGGCCCTGGCAGAGGTGTGGCTGAGGGAAGGGATCAAGCCTGAGTGCAAGGCCATCCCTGGACCTGCCTTGCTGTCACCTTCCTGTCCTTACCTGCCCTCACCTGCGGACAGGTGGGGGAGCTCCACCCTGAGCCATGGGGGTCACCCACAATGGGCTTCCAGGAGGAGGTCTGTCCTGAACTCATCTGCCTTCAGCCTCTGGCCTGGCTGCAGGCTAGGGAGGGTACCCGCGGTCCCGGGGTAGGAGAAGGTTCCCAGAGACCACCTAGCTTTGGTTCTTGGCCCCCTCAGCCTTCCTGGGAGAGGCCTGAGTAAGGTACTCTGTGTGTGGGGACAGAGGGGACAATGGGCAGTGGGCAGTGGCTCGAGGCCCTGGAGTGTGGTGCTCCTGGGGGAGGCACCTCCCACCCACATGGCATCCATCTGCCGTCGGTTTAAATCCAGGCTCCTCTGCTTCCGTCGAGTGGGGCCCTAGGCCTCTCTGTACCTCTGGAGGGGACTGCTGGGGGTCTTCCTCCTTCCTCCTGCCTCCTGGCCCCCCATGCCCCATGGTCCACCTCATCTTCCTCTAACCGCAGCTGCCCAAAATGCCTGGGATGCCCTCTCCTTTTCCCAATTAAATTCAGCCCGCCTGCCCTTCTCCCAGATGAGTGTGGGGAAACCGAGGCCCAAGGCATGGAAGGAAGTGCTGAGATGCAGCAGTGTTGAGTGGTGTGGCCAGAACTCTAATGGGGGCGATGGTGGCAGTGGTCGTCGGGTGCCGGCCAGCACCACCAGAGTCAGTGGCTTCTGGGCAGCCTGGCTTCCGGGGAGGGGCTGCTCTGCAAGCTTCAGCCCCTAGTGGGCACAGCTCGCCAGGCCCTGAGGCTGGCGGGGCCATCATGAGTCAGGTGTCTGCCTGCAGACAGCAGGGACCGGGAGAGAGGGCCCTAACCAGCTGGCCAGACGAGGGAGCTATGGGGAGCACCCGCACCCCACTGTGGCCACCACTGTCAGACACCTCCAGCAGCTGCCCTTCCTCTGGGCAGCCCACCCTGATCTCCCACAGAGCATTCGGTCAGAATACCCGGGGCTCATCACCCACTAGACACTCACCATCTCCACTTCGGAGTTGGGGAAACTGAGGTACCGGGACCTAGTGCATCTGTCCTCAGAGCATGAATCCTGGTCTAGCAATGAGGGTGGCCTGTCCAGTGAGGTGAGGCGGCACGGCCAAGACCGGGACTTCCAAAGAGGGGGACTGGTGGGCTGCTCGTGAGGCATGAGGCACAGAATTTCCCCCTGGGAGGGAGAGTTAGCAGCTGAAGATGGGGCTGGGAGTGTGTGTGCCATTCGGGGCTCATGGTTGAACCCCCCGTGGGTTTTGAGGTTGCATGGGAGTTCACCAGGGCAGAAGGGCAAGTGAGAAGCACAGCATGATGATGCCCACCAAGGCCCTGTGGGGAACTGGGACTCAGGGTGAGCAAGCAGCCCCCAGCTCCCCGAGGCAGGACACTGGGATTTACTCAGGTCTGTCCTTCTGTACACCCAGCTGGCCAGAACTCTGCCCCTCCTATGGGCAGAGATTAAAGAACTTCAGGGGCTGGGACAGACTTAGGGGAAGGAGCTTTCCCTCTGACCCTGGACGGCCTGCACCCTCTCTGGGACTCAGTTTCCCCAACTGTAAAATGGTGAACATGGCCCCTGGGGAGGCTCACAGTTCTGAATCGGCTTGCTGGCTCAGGGGTGGGGGTGTAGCCAAGCCCTACCAACTGAGACCAGATCAGGGACACAGCCATAGGAACTTTGAGGGCTGGGATCCCAGCTGGCTGGGGTTGGTACGATTGCCTACCCTGGAAGAATCACTAGAACAATGGCTCCTGTGCTCCCCCACACTCCCAGCCAGGCCTGGGCTGGCCCAACCCCCAAACATTTCTTAGAGATTAGGCCCTAATCCTTGTCTGCCCCAGGGGGACCCCAGCCTCTGTTTGCTGTCACTCACCCACCCAGCCCCTCTACCCATGGTGCTCCAGCCCTCAAGGCCCTGGGAAGCTTCCAGAAGGAAGATGGCTCCACTGAGTCCCCAGGTGGGGCCTGGAGCCTGGCCCTCCCCCTGGTCAGCTCTACTCAGCCGGAGGCATGCTTCTGGCCTCTCTATTGTTCAGGTGGTGAGGAGTCCCTTCTGATGTCACGATGAAGAAACTCTGTCCTGCTGCTTTTTTAAGCCAGTTCCAAGGCACAAATCCCCGGCTCTCAGTCCTGCACCCCAGGCAGGCATTGCCAATCCATCCCAGATCTCCTGCTCCATGCTCTGGGAAGCCTCAGGTTTCTAGCAGCCCTGAGCTCCAGGTAGTTCTACCAGTGGGTCTAAAGTAGCACGTCAATTTGCCTGCCAGGCTGGCGGTGGTGAAAGGCAGTCTGGTAGCATTCCCGGGGCGCCCAGATCAGGGAAAGCCAGCCCTAGAGGAGTTCAGGGCTTCTTACAGGCTTCACATGGTGCTGGAAGTCCAAGGGAGAGGGACCCGCAGAGTAGGGAGCTGACACCAGGCCCCCCACCCTTGACACTGACATTGCCCCTGGCTCTGACCCCTCATGGGCATTCCCACATCATCACCAACCCCCCGCCCCCATCACCAGAAACTTTGGTCCAGGGAGGGGCAGGTTAGTTCATGGGTAGGGGTAAGGGGGCTGGCCCTGCCCCCACAAGGCCTGGGCGGGCGCCTTGACAGAGCTCGGGCTCCAGAAACATTTGCTTTAAGTCTTAAAATATCAGGTTCCTGCATCACAGGGCTTCCCTGGGGGCCACCAGGCAGGCGGGAGGGATTTCAGGAGTAAGAAGATTCCCCCACTGGCCCCCACCCCATCAGCCACTCTGCCCGCCCCTTGGCCTCAGCTGAAGCCAGCCTGAGTGTTTGGTGGCGGCCAGCTGGGCCCCTACTCTCCTGCTCTGGGGGAACCCCCAATTGGCCACATCAAAGCCCACCTCTTCAGAACCTCCAACCTCCACAGAGCCCTGGAGTGGGATGGAGGGGCAAGACCCAGCAGCCTATCTTCCCCTAGAGCTCAAATTTGCTCCGGTGGACCCATGGATGCTTTCAGCCAAGGACAGTTCAGATGGGGAAACTGAGGCCCAGGGGAAGCAAAACTTCCTTGAAGCCACAAACGAGCCTCTTACTCATGGCAGTGGATCTGTGTACCCCACCCTAGTGTCCAGCCCTGTGGCAGATGCAGGGTCACTAGAAAGAAGTCCTTTTTTTTTTTTTTAAAGTAATTTATAAGTTTGAGCCATGGGGCTCAAACTCACAACCCTCTGATTAAGAGTTGCATGTTCTACTGGCCCCCCAGGGGAAGTCTTGAAAAGGTGATGACACCACTTGGGTGCTGGGCCCAGCATTCAAGGTGGCTTCCCAGGGGCAGAAGCAGACCCTTTGAGTGGGGTCTTGAAGGGTGAGTAGGAGTTTTATGATGGTCCTGGTAGACAGGCTCCCTGGACTCAAGGGTCAGCTTTAGCAGAAGGACCAGCCTGGAGAGTACAGGCTGGTGCCAGACCCATGGTGTCCACAGAATGAATGGCTCTGAGAGGGCGGGCCCTGAAGGGCCTTGAACGCAGGTCCAGGCACTTGGTTAGCCCCGCTGCCAGGTGAGGGTGGGATGGGGACCTGGGCGAGTCTGGTGCTCAGAGGCTTTGGGACCTGTTTCTTGGGGGAACAGAAGAGCCCTCCTGGACGGCCAGTTCTGCCACTCAGCATGAAGGTGGCGCACTCCTACCTCTGCTACCCCTGGGACCAACGCCCCGAGGAAGGCACAGCCCCAGAGCCCGCCCACTCCCTCCCAGGCAGACCACCGGCCTCGGCCAGGGGACCAGCCTAGTGCAGAGCGGGAATTGGAGCCAGGCTGCAACAGCTGGCCCCACTCGAGCGTCCCCCGGGGGCCACCGCCTTGTTCCCAGGCCCCCATCCCAGCCCGTTCCCAGGCTGCACCCCACCCCCCAAAACACACTGCTAGGGACGGGGTTGGGCGAGGCTGTGAAGGGACCACCGGCTGGGAAATCTCCTACTCCCTCGCTACCAGGATGCAGGACCTCACCATCAGGATGTGGAGAGGCCCAGCATGGCCCCACCCCACGGGGTCCCTGTCTCATTCCACTGCTTGTGTTCATGGGCTCAGTCTCCCTGCCGGAATACACGCACTTCAGATGGCTGGAAGACTCCAGGGGGACCTCAACAGCCACAGGGGCCCATGGGGGGGGGCAGCGAGACCCCCCCACACCAGCTTTCAAAGCAGATGCACACAGATCTGTGTAGGTGCAGAAAGACATCGTTTTGGTGGCTGCCGTCCTTTTGGGTAGCACACGTGGGATGAGCGTCTACTTGCTTCCCTGGGAGTTCCAGGGGGTCTTGGGGAGCTCAGACCTTGTGTTTCTGTCCTCACCTCCACACCCCCCGCCGCAGCCAGTCCCATGCATACCCTGGGGTGCCGATTTTCATCTGTGGCTGAGGCTTTGAATGCCTGTGCACCATCAGTGCCCTTCAGAAGGTTCCAGACACAGCCACACCCGGGGCGTTCCCCTCTCAGAAGGGTCACCACTGTGCCGTTCCTCGGCTACTGCTGAGTGTCTGACCACCTTGCTGCCCTAGCTGTTCCCAGGGCCTCCCACACCTTGGCTGGGGCAAGTCTTCCATTTTGCGGGTGGGGGAAACTAAGGCCCAAAAAGGCTGTGAGGCTGAGCCCATGGAGGTGGAAGTGTCCTACAGATTGTCAACCGTGGCTGCCAACTGACACGGAGAGGTGTGGGAGGGATTGGAGGCAGAGTCTTGGGGGTGGGGTGGGGGGTGGACCAGGGACAGGTCCCCGATGTCCACACTGTCCTGCTTCATGGCTGGGGCCAGAGGAAGCAGGGGACAGAGCAGCTCCCCCACAACCCTGAGGAACCGGGTGTTGTGTCCCCAAAGGGTGGAGAGTTACAGCCGGGAGGATTAGTAGGTCGTTGGCACCCCTGAAACCCAAGCTGGCTGCCGGCTCTGGGAATGGGTGTCTGACCCCTCTGCGGCCTCCGGGATCCCGGAGAAAATCCTCGAGGCCGAGTTAATACCAAGACCAATTTTTATTTCAACAAAGTTAATTCTCAACAATGTGACACTGAGGGAGAGGGATTTTCCTGCCACAGGGGAAGGGGGGCTGGGGTCCCGACATGGCGCCGCCCCTCCCCCTCCCCCCAGCTGTCCCCACCACACGGGCAGGGACTGAGCTGCCCCGAGGATGAAGTTCTGGGACAGAACAGTTCAGGCTGCTCCTTTCAGGGGGATCCCGCCACCTTCACCTCTTTTTCCTCAGGCCTGCAGGCTCTCTGGGCCTGGAATGCCCTCCGCCCATCCCTCTCTGCCCTTCCAGGCCCTTGAGGTGAGTGAGGGGACCACCAAGCCCCCCACCTCCTTTATTGCCTCGAGGAGGGTGGGGTCTAACCCCTGTCTATGACCTGGGCAGACAGGGCTCTGGAAGGTTCACTGAGCAATTCATAAGCCTCTGTCCCTGGGGTCACACAAACTTTGTGGGCCCTAACCACACCCCATCGAACCGGCCACACGTCCTCCCACTTCCAAGGGTACAACTGGCCTGGACTCAGACCTGGCCCAGGGTACAGGCTGGGAGGGCTGTAGGGGAGGAGCAGGGGCTCTGGCAGCAGAGGGTGTCCCCCACCCAGCCCCCCTGCCCACCCCCAGATGCCCCGAGGGGAGAGGGTGGGAGGGGCTGGGACCGAGGGCGCTTGGACTCGACCCCACTGCCCCCCAGCCGAGCCTGGGGCTGGACCCGGAAGCTGCTCTCCGACCAGATAATCGATGGTCTGGGGGCTGCAGCGACTGAAGGAAGGTTGGAGCCCTGTCAGAAATTGCTCCTGACGATGACCACATGCGCTGCCCGAAGGGACAGGCTCAGCCAGGCCCCACGCCGTTGCCCTGCCTTCCGTCTGGAGCGGCCACTCCATCGCTCTCACCCCTGCAGCCTTCCAGGCGAGGCGGCCACAACTCCCCTTCTGTGCAGGGGAAGCGGGCCTGCTTGGGCCATGGCCTCTACACAGACCCCAGCCAGCGGAAGTGTTTGCAGGCCCCGAGTGGGCACAGCCACGGGAGGCCCGTGACGGTGAGGGGACAGTCACTGGGGTGAGGGCAGAGGGACCAGTGTGGTGCCAAGGTCAGATGTCCGTCGGGGCTGCCCAGGGCTGTCCACAAGGGCCCCCAGGCTTTACTCTGAGGGTACTGCCCGAGGGCAGGACTAGGGGCCCAAGGGCACCCTACGACAGGCCAAAGTCAAACCAGATGGGCTAGGGGCCCTGTGGGGCAGGCGGGCCATTCGTCACCGTTATCTGCTCCGCCGCCGAAATCACAAACACATTTTTAAGTGAAGGACTAGCTGCCACCGGCCTGAGGGCCCTGATGCCGCCCAGCTGTGGCCGCACTGGGCCAGGGTTGGGGAGGGGGTGTGGGGGGCCAGCAATTGGCCGGCCTGAGGGAGGAGGGCCTGTAACCCCCAACATGCCCCCCGAGGCTGCTCCGGCAGCTGAGCCAGTGTCAAGCCCTCCCTGGTCTGACATCAGCTTGGACCCCTCTGGAACTGGGGTGACGGGCCCAGGGAGCGCCCTCATCTCTGCTCTGGGCATTCCTGCCTCCTGCCTTCCTCCCACAGCCTTGGCATTGCAGAGTCACTCTCCCACTCACACATTGACCTGGCTGTGCATCGGGCTGCTTGTGAGGACAGAGCGGCTCCAGGTCAGGGCCGTGCCTACTGCATGGGGCCGCCGGCTGAGGGGTCATTCCATGGGAGAGGCTAGCTTCAAGATGCAGAGAGACCAAGACAGAAACAGAGGCAAGAGATAGAGACAGAGGTGGGCGAGTGAGCCTGGCGCCTGTCACCAGAGACCCACCCCGTGTGGCACCGCAAAGCCAGCAAGTCTTGGTGGCGTGGCCCAGGCCCGCTCGTGCTGTGGTCTGGCTGTGCAGCGTGGTGGGGCACGTCCTCTAGGGTGTGCAAGCGAGGGTGGGGCTGGGCTTCTGGCCGTCACTCTGGGAGCTGAATGCAGGTCCTGCCCAGCACCCTGGACCCCCGGGCAGGCCCATGGGGGTGGGGGGCGCCGGGAGAAATGGCCTGTGACGGGGGTGGGCGTCCCGGGCGGGAAAGCAAACAGTGTCAGCGGCTAATGAGCGGGAACCGGGCCTGGGGCCGAGGGCCCAGGGAGGGGCATGGCCATCGCTCATCCTGACAGGCGGGCAGCAAGGGGGGGGGGGGGGGGGGACTAGAAGGGGGGGGGGAGCATGAGAGCCGACAGAGGGTACCCTGGAGACCCGACCCCACACACAGACAGACAGACGGACAGAGTGGAGGCGGCCAGGCCCCGCCCATCCCCAGCTGTGGCCCCGATGGCACTTCACTTGCTCCATCATCTCTCCTGTCTGACCCGGCTGGCCGTCTCCCTCCCCCACACATAGTCTTTATGGGACAAAGGAAACCGCCCCAGGAGGGGGTGCTGAACCTGGGACCCCCACATTGCACACTGGGGAGTAAGAACTGGAGTCTTGAGGCCCTGCCCCTCCCTGGGCCTCGGTTTCCCAAGCTTTATGAGGCTGAGGAGGGAAGGCTTGCTCTGAGAGGTCCTCCCTGCCCTGACTTTGCATGGTCACTGCTCCTCCCTCCCTAGGTGCAGCCCCAGCTGTCCTCAAGGTCCCCATCCTTTCACACAGTCTTCCCCCAAACCTCGATGCCTCCAACAGGCCCCATAGCAGTGAGTGCGCTGACTCCATCCGAGGGGAGTGGCCCCTCCAGGCCTGCACATTAAAGCTGCTGTCCCATTTCATAGGTAGGAAGACTGAGGTGCAGAGTAGGAGGGCAAATAGACGGGTCAGAGGTCAGGCCCAGTGCTTGGGTCCCTGCCTCTGGCAGGTTAGAAACCCCTGCACCCCAGCCCTCACCCAGGCCGAATTGACCCAGCCTCTTAGCCTCTCATCTGCCTTGAGCGCCCTAAAATTTCAGGGTCTCTGAGAAGGCAAGACCTCGAGAGCACTCCTGAGTTCCTCCTGGCCCAGCCCTGGCCCTGGTGGCCCCATGACAGCTTGGTTGGCCGAGTGGCCTGTAGGTGCTTGCCTATGGGGGTGTCCAGGCCCCTGTCCTGCCTCAGCTGGGAGGGAGGGGCAGCCATAAATTCACACCGCCAGCCGCCCGAGGGATAAATGTGTCATCGACTGCACGATTTACGAGCACACCCCTGGCCCGCAAGGCAGAGAAAACAAGCCTCTGTGTACACATGGCGCGGCGGGCAGGGATGGGCGGCTGCCGGGGGGCATGTGGGGGCACGGCCGGCTGGCAGGACACGTGCATGCAAGAGGTGTGGGGGCACGGGCGTGGGGCTATGGGGACACAGACATGTGGACGGGTCTGCGGGGACACGGGCACACTCGTACAGGGAGGTGGGCTGTATTATCTCCCATATACCCGCAAACACTTGCACGCACACACACAGCGGTGTGATCACACGCTCACCCATCAGAAGGTGGCACAGCGTGCTCAGGGACACTCAGTGGGCATGTCATCCAGAAGCGTGCATGGTTAGCCCATGTTGAACCCACCCTGGAGGTGTGCTCTCTCCCACGCCCCTGGAGGAGTCAGACCCAAGGAAGGGAAGACAAGGAAGGCTCTCGGGACGCTTGTGTGCACATACATGTGTGTTTGTGCGTCTGTATGTGTATGTGCTTTTTATACTCTGTGTGTGTGTGTGTGTGCATGTGTGCGCGCGTGCACACGCGTGCGCAGGGTCTCTCCCATCCCCAGACAGCTCATGAAGGGGGCCATGGTGGAGGGCCACCGCACGACGATGCAAAAGCAGAGCCGGAGACCGGTGGGTCCAAGGAGGACACAGGGCAAGCACGTCGGGGGACGAGGGTGCCTGGGAACAAGGGTGGGTGGTGATGTCTCAGTCCTGGTTGGGTCCCACCTTCTTTGAGGCTTGATTGTCTCAGAGGCCCAGGGGCACCAGGCAGCCCCGGCCTGCTCCTGAGCATACCCCAGGCAGCAGCCCTAAGGAGTGAGGCCATAACTCAGCCCTGACTCTTCGCAGTCCCACTGCCTGGCCTGCTGACCGCATGCCCATGGCCCACTTTGTCCACAAGGATCCCGTGGGGCAGTTCCAGGCTCGAGGCTCTGCTGGTGCCAACCCAAGTCACCTGCTGGGACCAGTCCCGGTGCAGCAGCAGGCTGCAGGGGTGGGAGGCAGGGACTGCGGGCGTGTTCTGGGAAGCTTCAGGGAGCCCTTGAAGGATTCTGGGAAGACTCAGTGGACCCATAACAGTGTCACTGATGTCTGGCAAGGACTTGGGAGCTTTGTGGAATTGAGGCTGTGGGTCAGCCTTAGCTGTCAACATCCTTCCACGGATGATCTGGGGACACAGTCTAGCCACTCATCCTGCTAGTCTTGCTACAAGAGAGTCAGTAATGTAGCCCCCGGGAGGATTCCTGGGACTGTGGGTCCCCAGTGCAGGGAGAAGGGGCTGACTGGTGTCTGGGAGACCACCGCGGCAGAACCACGGCACCCCAAATGAAGAGAGCATCGCTGACCTCCACACTGGGGACCCCCAGATGCAGAGCAGGCACCTGGAGAGCTGGTCAGGGACCTGTAAGACCAGAGACCCACCAAACAGGGACCTCAGACCAGGGATCCACGGAGAAGAAACCTATAGAGCAGGGGCTCCATATAAAGGATCTGCAGCATAGAGACCCATAAAATAGGGACCCCTCCCACTCGCGACCCCCCAGAGCAAGGGGGATGCAGGTGAGGCATTTTGTGCCAGGAGAGACCCAAGGCTCCCACAAACAAGTCTGCCCCCACTTTTCCCATAAAGAAAACTGATGGTCTCCCCCAAACCCTCCTTTTCATCAATGTCTCAGGATGGTGATCACGTCCATGGGTTCCGGCTCTGCTCTGAGGCTGTGTCGCTGGTGCTGTCCTGGGTGCGGTCCCCCAGGCTGCACTCCTGTAGGAGATGAGGCAACCCGAACACGGTGAGCACCTTCAGTGGGCACACAGGGGTGCGGGCGGGCATGTTTGGACAGGCTGCTGTCAGGGGCGCCTGCCCCTCCCCAGCCCTGCCCAGACAGAAGCCCTTTCCTTGGTATCTGCAAAGACTGGCTGGAATCCCTCAAGAGCATCTTTAAATAAACAAAGCACAGAGAAAAGTGAGCTCCTAAATACAAGTCACATCCACATAGGTTTCCACACAGATATACGGTGGAACGTGGCCTTTAGGCCTCCCATGGGCACCTCCTCAAAGCCCTGTCCAAGCCTGGGAGCGCTTCAGGGGCCCAGGGGTACAATCACCCCAGTGATGCCCACGTTGCCCTGGGAACTTCAACACCCCCCCCTAGGCCCCCAGCCTCAGGCTGCAGCCTCCCTCTTGGGGATGGGCATGCCAGGCCTATCCACACACCGGGGCAAGAGAAGCGGCTACCACGGGGACCCTCTACTTCTGCTGGGGTCTGTAGCCCCACAACCAAGTGGCTCCACCAAACATCGTTTGAAGGATCCCCCCCCCCCCACCAGCTCCTCGCACTTCTGGAGGTTCTTTTACTTCACTGGGAACACAGTGACCTTGAGGGGATGATCCCAGGGTCCTGTGTGACTGGGACAGAGGCAGAGAGAGCAGCCCTGGGAGGGTGGGGAGAACCAGGAAGGCTGGAGCCCTCCCTTCCCCCACCCCGTGCCAAGTGAGGGTCTGTCTGGGCCAGAGCCCCTCAATTTGTCTGACACATTTCATCAGGGTGAGGTAGGCCCCCCAAGGACACCGGTAGTAGAAGGGGGTGGAGAGAAGGGTGGGGGACTCTCCTGGGTGAAGGTCGGGGACCAAGGGACCTGCACCCCGAAGCCGTCCTCCACGCAGCCGGCGGCCTTCAGGCAGGGCTGCACGCGGCTGGGAACAATGCTTGAGAACCCATGAAGGACTAGGCAGCAGCTCCCCCTGCACACTTGGGGGCCCTTCGGCCCTCGCCCACCCACAGGCTGAGCCTAGCGCCCCTCCGGGCCCTGCACCCCCTCGCACCCTCCCCTGACAGCGTCTTCCAGCAGCACAGTGCTGTTCCCTCAGCCTGAACATCCCCAGGAGCCTCCCCCACCAACACACACACACACACACACACACACACACACACACACACACACACACACACACACACCCCGGTCAGTGCTTTTGATATCCCAAGGCTGGGGCATTCAGGCTGGTTCTGAGGGTCAAGAGGATCGTCCACATAACGAGGCCCAGGGCTTCTCAGGCACAGAATTTCAAGAGCTCTGAAGGAAGCCCCTGTCCCTGCTCCCACTGCTCTTTGAGAGATTTCATGGTGGACATTTGTTTCCCTGTGTACAAGTGGCCTTATTTCTGCCACGTGAGCCCTGAGGGGTGGTCTGCTGGACGGACCCCTGGCACAGGGATTGCTGATGCCAGTGGCTGGAACTGGGGGCCTGGAACACCCCACAGGTCTTGGGAGCACTCCCACAGGCTCTCTCAGGTTTTGACCACTGAATATTGACCCCACCCAGGGGGTGTTCACACCCGTGGAGGGGTCCCCACCTGGTCCATCTCTCAGCACCCTTTGTGCAGCTGGCCCTCGGGACCCTGCAGGGTGGTGGTGACAGGAAAGCAGGACAGAAGGAGGGACGGACAGTGTTTCCTCTGGGGCAGAGCAGACCCCCTGGGAGGGCTTCTTGGGGGAGGACGGCTGACCCCCAGATCCTGCAGGGCCAGCCCAGGGGCTCTCCTGATAGGACAGGATGTCATCCCCTGCGGATGGTTCCTGTCTGTGCACAGAGAAGATGGGCCCACTGAGAGTGCATCCAGTGGAGACAGCACTGGGTGTAGAGGGTTCTGGGCATGTGACTGGGCTGCGGAAATACAGAAGTGGGCCTGGGGGATTCCCCCAGGGGCTGTTTAAGGAGGGAGGGACAAAAGAGCTAAGGCCAGGCCCAGTCACCAGGACCAGTGACCCCAAAGACCCCCCTCAGCCTAGGGGGGGAGTGCTTCCCGAGAGCACCCCGCTGATTTATGGTTCTCCAGGGTGGACAGAGTTATGGCTGCTAAGGCCTTGCTCCCTCCCTCCACCTCCTCCTTGTTGGGGGTCGCCTGGGGTGGGGTGGCTCTCAGCTGGTTTCCAGATGGGACTGGTGGAAGGGGGCACCTGGGGGTGGGAGGCCAGACACCCTGAGCAAAGGGACCTGGCGGGTGTCAAATGGCCAGCCCTAGCTCCCTTTGTCTCTCTCTGTGGTTGTCTCTCTGTCTCTGTCTTAAGCTCTGTCTCTGTCACATGCAGCCCCCCTTCCCGAAGGCAGCCTGGGTGGGTGGGAGTGGGAGCCGGTGATTTATCGCCTGCTGCCTGTCTTCCATCGGAAACGCCGGGGGTGGGCGCAGACGGTGCGGTGAGCTATGGGCCCCCAGGGCCCCGCCACCCACCCCAATGTTGTTGCTCTGTCTGGGCGGCGGGTGCGGCCCCCCCCCCACACACAACGTGGCCAGAGCTTAGGCCCCTCCAGACCTTCCCAGGGCCTCGTCCACGCGGGCCCCACTCAAGTCTCTGCCCAGTGAGGAGCCGCCCCCCTCCCCAGGCTCCCGCTCATCTCCCTAGGCTGGAGGGGGCCCACGGAGGAGCCGTGCACACACCCCCGCCCCCAGGTTGGTTGGGAGGCGGTGGCGCAGCCTCTGTTCCACTCCCCCGGGGTGGAGGGGAGCGCGCTCTACCGCCACCCGGTATCAGCAGAAGCGGCTGAGGCCAGCTCCTCACAGTTGCCCTCCACGTCCGCCACGCAGCAGCTCCTTCCAGCCTTGCCGCGGTGCACACAGCAGGGGCTCAATAAGTGTTTGAGCAAACAGGCGGCGGGAGGGCGGATGGTGCACCTGGGCTGACACCCCCTCCGCCCGGCGGAAGAGGTCCCTTATCTTCCCCGTTGATGGGCTGTCAGCGATCAGAGGGAGGGGAGGGGACGGGTGGGGAGGTGATGGGAGGGGAGGGGAGGGGAGGGGAGGGATGCAGAAGGAGCGCGCTCACCCCTCGCCGTCTGTTAGCGGCCGCTCGTAGCACCCTTCCCTATTCCCACGGGGGTGGGGGTGCGACCCGTCCGCCGAGTCGGCGACCACCCCCACCAGCCTGGGCAAACCCTCCCACTCCTGGCCTCTGTTTCTCCGGGGACCCTGGTTGCCTGCACATGCGGCACCCACCTCGGCCGCCCTAGCCCCACGCGGGCGGTTTCCACAGACCGCGCGCGCCCTCTGGTGGCCTGCCGGGGTCGTGGCGAGTGAGGGGAGAACTGGATGCCGGTTTGGGGCCGGAGGTTCTCAGCCCAGGCGGCACCCACGCATTTCACAGACAAGGACACGAAGGCTACCGGCGGGAGGTCCCGGCTGTGTCTTCCCCTGCTCAGGGGTGGGCAGTGGTGTGGTCAGAGGACCCTTGGGCTTCTGGGCAAAGGGCCCTGAATCAGCCAGCCTGGGGACTGGAGGTGTGGGGGGGATGGGTAGCGCCTTGAGTGGTCACCGCCGTGTTCCCATCTGGAAGGAGTCTGAGGCCACAGCGAGGGCCAGACTGTCAGTGGGGAACAGAGCCTGGGGCAGGTATGTTGTCCATTAGATGGAGGACAACGCTGGGGGGAGGGTCCTGATAGGCCGTTGAGCCGGGGTAGGGATGTACACACTCCCCTCCCAGCACCGGGCCATTCAGGGGCGCTGAGCTGGGACCATCCTCTTCTCCACACTCCTTGGAAGCTGAGGCCCCAGGGTCAGTGCATGGAGGGTCAGCTTGGGGTCAGAAGTTGGGCTTGGGCGCTCCCAGGCGGTCTGGAAAAGGTTAGCCAGTGAGGCCAGGCCAGCACCCTCTGTGCTCAGTACCTTGGCAGAAGCCAATCTAAATCATGGAGAATTGGCAAAAGAGAGAGAATCTTGGAGAAACCATGGAATTCATCTGCCCTATCTACCAGGGAGTAAGGAAGTTCTTCCTTAGGTCTGACCACACTGTGATGCCAGCCTCTTTCCTCCATCAGAGAAGCTCCAGCAGCTTCTGCAGCTCCGGGGTCTCAGGGCTGTGTGCCCACCTGCTCAGCTGGACACTGGCCCAGAAGCCCTCAAGCTTGTGGGCAGTGGGCAGCGGACCTGGGCTCCTACTGACCCTTCCCCAGAGTTCCTGCTGGAGCCTCGCCTCACAGCCCAGGGGGACCGCCTTCTTTTAGCTTGGGGTCACCTAGGATGCCCAGGTCATTTTCTCCTGGGCCCTGCATTTGCCCCCGGAAGACCTCAGTAAGGAGGAAGAGAGAGGGGCCCCAGGGGCCTGGTCTTAGGTCTGCTCCCAGTGCAGCTGTGGAGGTAGTTCCAGCTTTAGCAGGAGGGCCCCTCTCTGGCATCTGGTTTCCTCCTCTGGAAAGTAAGGGGGACACTCTCTCCCTGTACCATGTTGGGACTGAGTTGGGAGGTTGCCTGTGTACCTTGCTGTGACAACGACTGTTACCTCTGACCCCTACCAGGGGCTCTGAGTGTGCTGAGCCACCCTGAGGGTGGGGAGGGGGGCAGTTCATTTGTACAAAAGGGGCCACCAACCCTGATGTGCTGATAAGGCCGGATGGACGATTGGACAGTTGGCCACAGCCCACAATGGGCCGGATGCCCCGCACCTGCCCACAAAGGAGGGGCTGCCTCCTGCCTCATGTCTGACCGGCAGCCCCGAGATAGCATCAGCCCAACCGGAGGGTCATCCATCTTGTCCCACAAAGACTGGGACAAAGGCCATGTCAGCGGCAGCCTCCCGACCTGGTCAGTGGGGGCCAGAGCCTTCCTGTGCCAGGCACCTCAGGCCCAGGCCTGAGGCTTCTTGTCAGGGTCCTATTTGGGGTCCATAGAGAGCAGCCTTTATTGTTTACAGGGTCAGCCAGGTGGGGGCCCACCCGAGGGTGGGGGTAGGACTCCCAGAGTGAGGAAAGCATCAGGCCCTCATTTGGGCACCCCAGGCCCCTTGTTAGCAGCTTGTGCGCTGCTGGGTCACCCCGGAGGAGTCCCATGCCCTGGCTCCCAGCCTGGGGTTCAGGGACTAAGGCTGGTCTGGGCAGTCAGAGGCACCTTCCCGTAGGAAGTGGCAGCCAAGGGCAGGACGTGATTCCAGATACCACGCAACCGCCTGGTACCCACTCACCCCTGCGGGGACCTGCCTCAGAGGCTGAGCTTCTAATTCAGATGCCCAGGGAGTTCCGTGGGCCCTCAGACCGTCCTCGCCACCCCCAGTCCAGCCCTGACCGTCCTGAAAGCTGCTCGCATGGCACGGTCACGGCCACTCACACTCGAACAGTCCTCAGAGCCTTTTCACGGCCCCTCACTGGCCCCCAGAGACTGCTACTGCAAACATCCGTTCTCTCTCTCTTTCTCTTAACCACACTGCCCTGCAGTGCCCTCAGTGTCCCTGCGGTCTTCACTGTTCCGTGTCCTCACTGTCCCCACAGTGTCCTCGCTGTCCCTGGTGTCCTCATTGTTCACACTGTCTTCATTGTCCCCACAGTGTCTTTGCTCCCTGAAGTGTCCTGACAGTGTCCTCACGTCCCCACACTGTCCTCACTCCCCGCAGTGCCCTCCCCACCCTCCAGTGTGGTCACTGTCCGAGTTCATCTGTGCTTTCCGCTTGAACTTCTGGGAGAGCGAGGGGTCCGGGCGAGTTCACTCGCTGACCCCGTGTCTGGCCGGCAGTTACTCTGGGCGAACAAAGATGTGATGCGTCCCCTGGAACCGCCTCCCCGGGCCCTTCCTGCGGTTCGCGGAGGGCAATTTCCGGGTGGCGGGGCGCAGAGACCAGTCAGATAGGGAGAAGGGTTTATTCTGCGCTGGGGTTTGGCGCGGGGGTGTGTGTGGGGGGGAACCCCCGCAGGGGCTGTGGGCTGCAGCTCCCCCCCCCCCCGCCCTGGCTCCGCGGGCCCGGGGCTATAGCGGCGGGCACGCAGCAGTGGGGCGCGCTCGGACCCGGGGGCCTGCAGCCGGGGGTTGGGGGGTTGGTGGTGGCTTGGTCTCGGCAGTCGTGCCCAGGCGGAGGACGAGACCCGGTCCCGGTTAGCGCGAGGGCCCCCAGCGGGAGGGTTCCGTCGGGTCGGCGCGCCCGCGTCGCTCAGCGCGTCTCAGGACTCCTCTCGGGACTCGCTGGCTCCGGCCGCCTCTGCCATCAGCGGGGCGGTCAGCGACAACGGGTGCGCGGCGCGGGCGCGGGCGCGCAGGCGGCGCAGGCGGCACAGCAGCAGCGTCAGCAGCAGCGCGTGCAGCAGCCCGAGGACGAGCAGTAGGAGCTGCGCCGCCAGCGCCCCCCAGCAGAGCGCGCCCGGCGCACAGGCGGCGCGCAGCTCGTCCTCCGCCAGGTAGGGCAGCAGGCGGCCGCGCAGAGCGGGGGGCGCGGCGCACCGCAGGTCGCGGTAGGGCGCGCGCTCCGGCCGGCCGGCCAGCCAGGCGCGCAGCGGCACCAGGTGGCAGTCGCAGCGCCAGGGGTTGGCCCCCAGGTGCGCGGTGCGCAGCACGGGCAGCGCGTCCAGCAGTCCCGGCGGCAGCGCCGTCAGATTGTTGCCCGTCAGCACCAGCTCGGTCGTGTCCGGCGGGAAGGCGGCGGGCAGCGAGGCCCACGTCAGCCCGCGGCGCCCGCAATCCACGCGCGTCCCCGCGCAGTCACACGGCGCCGGGCAGCCCGCGGCGGGGCGGCGGGGTGGTGCGAGCAGCAGGAGCAGCAGGCTCAGCGCCCCGCGCGGCCCTGGAAGGGAAGCGCCGCAGTGAGCCCGGCGGCCTGTGGGGCACCTGAGCGGGTCCCTGTGCACCCGGAGCGCTGGGCCCGGCTCCAGCCGCTACCCGCCCCCCACCCCCACCCCCACCCCCGAGGCCCCGAGGCCCCGAGCCCCCTATTGCCCGCAAGCCTCTCCATCTCCATTATCTCGCGCGCGCTGGCTAGAAGTTCCCTCGAAGTCCGACCCAAATCTCCCTCCGGCAGCGCCTCCCAACCCGACTCGGCTCAAGGAGCGCAGCCTGGGCCCTGCCTGACCCCAGACTCACCGGAGCCCATGGCGAGAGGATGGTGACCCGGCTTGCTCTGGAGCGCGAAGCCTTGGCTGGAGAGCCAGGCGATAAGGCCGTCCCGCCCCTGCCAGGCCCCAGTGCCCCCGCCAAACCGACCACAGCGCAGCCATCCCCCAGAAATAACCCGGAGGCGGCCGAGGGGACAGGCCCTGCGGTCCCAGATAGAGCCCTATCACCAGGGCCCGCAGGCCGCCACGGCTTCCGCCCCCATAAACTCCCAGGGGCGCACGGATCACTCTGACACCGCTGCGACTTCACCAACATTGTTCTCCTGTCACCAGGACAGGAGGCAGCATTCACAACCGAACAAAACTGGAGAATGGGGTTTGGGGGAAGGTATCATGCTGGGGGTAGGGGGTGGGGGTTGGATAGGCTAGGGAATTCAGGGCAACAGTGCTGCTGGGGAGAAGGAACCTCCAGCCACAGGCAGGGAATGGCAGTCTAGGGATAGGGGGTTGCCAGGCTGCCCACCACCCACTGCTCCTGGAGCCCTCAGGCCAGGCCACAGCCACAGGTGACGAGTATGGGCGATCACAGGTGTCCCAGCCCACCAGCCCCATGAAATCCTTGCCTGTGGCCAGCTGCCCTCCTTCGGTCTGGAGGGATCATGAGCGCTTCTGTTGCCCAACCCGCCCACTGAGCTACCCGGGAAGGGGGTGTGGAGGTAAGGAAGGACCTGGCCCACCTCGGCACAAAGTGAGGTCTCAGCATAAGCTGGGTGGCCCAAGGGAGTGGGCACATGAGGACTCCCATGTCCACTCTGCAGCACTGGGGTGGGGAAATAGGTCCGGGATGCTTGGCATCTGCTCCCCTATTCTGCCTTGTTTTACCCACCCGCCTGAGTAGGGCCTGGAGTTGGAGTTCATGACCTTCTAGGCCAGGGGTAAATCTTAAAAGTCATGCCCCAACCTAGCTGCTGCTCTCCCAAGGGCAAAGGGGGCCAGCTGTGGGGGGGGGGGGGGGGCTGCTCTCTAGGCCTCTTGGAAGCAGATACAAATGAGGGGAGGGACCGATGCTGAGAATAAATTAGGGCTGGCTGGGGGCCGTGACCCCGCGTCTCTGGGTCAGGTCAGGAAAAGTTGGGAACAGTCCTGGTCGAGGTCACTCTGGGACTGGGGTTGTGCCCAGGCCTGTTGGAGATCCAGATGATTCCAGGGTTGAGTCCAGGCCAGTTGGGGTCCAGGGATGGGAAGGGCCAGCCTGGAAACTGGCAGTCTATCCATGGCAATGTGGGGCTGGTCACAGTGACCCAGTGGGGGTCACTGGTCCTGCATTTGCTGCTTCATCTTCTGCAGCATCTCCTGCATGCGCCTTAGCTGGAGGTGAGGCAAGAAGAGTGGAGGGTGGAGTGAGAAACGTGATAGCAGGGGCCTGACCCCTCCCCCCCAGCCCCTGCTCCTCCCCTGTGGCCCTACTAACCTCCTCATCCTTCATCCTGATGAGCTTTTCTGTCTCAGCGTCAGGGGTAGGCAGGGGCAGAATGGGGATGGGGCTCTCTATGCGGCTGTCCTGGGTCAGTTTGCTGTGGGCCAGACAAGAGGAACAGAGAGTTTGTCTGACACCCACCACGACTGAGGCCCCCCCCCCCCCCCCCAGCTCCCACGCCGCTGGGTTGGCTCTGGGAAGAAAAGGTGCATGGTGGGGGGGGCTTATCTGGCGAGTTGGGGCAAAGTTCAGGTCTGGGTGGGCAGCAAGGACCAGTCCTCTGTTAGGGAGCCGCGGCTGGGGCCACGAGGCACATGATCCAGGTCTGGGTCAGGGCTGCGCACCTGGTCATCTGCTGGATGCAGTGTGCCCGATAGTTCTCATAGTGCACGTCGCATGTCACGTCCTTGAGGTCATGCATGTGTGTGCGGATGAGCATGTTGCGCAGCTTCACGAAGTCGCAATGTGCCTGGTTCTCCACTGTGGGGCAGGAGTGGGTGGTGGGTGGGTGCAGGCCCAGGGGAGCCTTCCCACCCCCTAGGCGATGCCCCATGTCTGAACTCACCCTCCACGATCCCCCAGGGGTACAGTCGCCCCCGGACCCGCTGCCCCTTGGCCTCCACCACTGTGTTGCTGCCGATAACTGCGAACGGCGCACTCTCCTGGGGAGGGCAGGTACAAGGGCTCATGTCCATTTAGCATGAGTATGGGGTTAGTGGCTGAACAGGGGCACGGGCACTCCACACTTGGTTGGCCCCTCCAGCATTATCAACCGCCTCTCCCCAAAGAGATCCTGGGGTTGCCCAACTCTTTTGGCCTCTCTGAAGCCACAGCTACAGCACAGCTTATACCCTAGGGGCCTTTGCTGGGCGGTGCCCACCAGGCACATCCTCCCCTTCTGACACCACCCCCATCAGGAATGGCTCCATCTAGCTACCTTCGCCATCCCTCCCCAGAGCTGAGCCTGTGCCTCCTGTTAGTGATGCTGACTTTGGCTGGGGCCAAGGGCCCCATGCTGCTCCAGGCCCAGTGGCCGCCTATCCCATGTCGGGCTTGGTTATTGCCACTCTAGATCCTGGGGCACCCAAAGCCACAGCCACCCACTGGAGCTCAGAATTCTGAGAGCCAGGCTTGTGGCCACTGGGCCCTGGGCCAGACCCTTCTGCTGGCGACCCCTTGGAAGAAGACTGAGGAGTAGGGTTAGAGTGGAGGCCTGGCCAGCAACTATGCCTTTGGGTCCTGGCGAGTGCTCTGTGACACATGAACAATATGGGGCCAAACTGCACAAGCCAGTGGGGACCTGGGGGACTGTACCCCCCCAGCCCCACGTGAAGGGGCTCTACTGGCCAGACAAAAGACTCCTGTCCCCACTGGATTGGACCTGGATGCTTGGCCCCATGTAAACTGACCTCCAGTTCCCTCCTATGCCACACCAGGCTGCTCACCTTCAGTTCCCGATCTTGCTGCTTAAAGTCCTCGTCCTCATCGGAGTCACACTCGGGGAACTGGTACACGTGGATGCCGAACTTGTCAATCTCCTCCCGGATCTGTGGCAGGGCAAGGGCTGTCAGATTTGAGGCTGGCCAGGTACCCAGGGCCGGCCGCGTTGGCACCCAGGACCCGCACGCCTGGTGGTCTCCGTCCCAGAGCCCTAGCCCATGCCCCGCCTGCCAGAGCAGGCTTACCCGCTCCTTCAGCTTCCGGATCTCGCCGGGGACGAGACAGTCAGCTTTGGCAATGAGGGGCACGATGTTCACCTTCTCGTGCAGGGCCTTCATGAAACCCACATCCACGGGCCGCAGCCTGCAGAGAGCAGCCAGGGGTGGCAAGGGGCAGACTGGGGGTGGCAGGGGCCCAGGGACAGGTGGGGACAGGCTCAGGGAGGGCATGCTTGGGGGCACACGGGCAGGGGATAGGCCGTGGCTGGTACAGCCTTGGGGATCCGTGGCAGCGGGTGCCCCCACCCCCCCGAGCCTGTTCCCGGGCCGTTCACACACCCGTGCCCAAAAGGGGAGATGAAGTACAGGCAGCAGTGCACACGGTTGTCTTGGATGTTCTTGCGGTTGAGCCCGCTCTCATCGCGGAAATACTGCTCGAACTGCTGGTCCACATAGTCCGTGATGGGCTTCCAGCTGCAGGGGGACAGGAGGGTCCGTGAGGCCAGAGGGGAGGCTGGGCCAGCCTAGGCAGAGACCGTCCCCCAGCAGGGCTTTGCTCACCACTCCGAGTTGTTGACAGCATCCCCGAAACCTGGCGTGTCTACAATGGTGAGCTTCAGCTTCACCCCCTTCTCCTCAATGTCCACCGTGTGCTTCAGGATCTCTACAGTCTGGCTGATGCGCTCTGTGGGGGTGGGGGCATTGTCTGGAGGGGGGTCTCTCCAACTCTTATCCCCCACCCCCACTGGGCAGCCAGGACCCTTGCTCTCATTCCTTCTAGTGTCTTGGCCCTGGCCTGATTATGATCTGGGCCGCTCCTCCTGGACCCTGAACAGGAGATCCATGCTGTGGGAAGAGAGGAGCAGGGTCTGGACCTTTTGAGGAGTCACAGAGCAGGGGATGGGGAACCAGGACCAGGGCTGCCTGGGGCCCACTCACCCTCAGCACTGAGCAGCTTCCGGTCCTTGTACAGGTCGGTCAGGAAGAGGCTGTGGACCAGTGTGGACTTCCCCAGGCCCGACTCACCTGCCAGCAGGTATAGTTGGAAGAGTCAGGTTAAGTCTGAGGCCTCTGTGACAGAGACTGGCTGGCTAATGGCCCAAGCCACCCTACCTGGGAGTCCAGCCCACTCACCAGCCACCATGAGCGTGAAATCGAAGCCCTTCTTCACAGACTTCCGGTGCACCTGATTGGGCAGTGTGGCGAAGCCCACGTACTGCTTGTCGATATCCTGGGGGCCGGGGTGGGGCAAGTCAGGGGCATGCTGGGGTTCCTGGGGCAGTCTGATTCCCTGGTCCCTCCCCGGCTCATACATGCAGGCAGCAGAGGGCGGAGTCCCCTGGGTGGGGAGTTTCAGCGGCACAAATGGGGTGAGGGCCTGTGGGCAAAGGCCTGGCGGTGGAAAGGCAGGTAAGGGGGTGGCAGGCATCCTTGCCCCAGGCTCAGTGAGGGGGCTTTGCAGGGACCTGACAATGTGTCTGTGTGTGTAGAGTTTGGGATGTCCCGCTGCAGCAGGCACAGGCTGCCCTCTCTTGGGTGATGGGAAGAGGGCACGGGACCAAGACCCCTCCCCAGGCAGGAGAAGCCCCCTGGGGGCTCTCAATACTCCCCCCTCCCCCCCAGTGTACCAGGGGGTGGCAGGCCCCATCTGGCCGTAATCCAGCAGCGGGGGTGGCTGGCCGCTGCTACAAAGGCGGAGCAGGGGCTATTTATAGACAGCGGCACCGAGCCTCCCCCGCCCGCGGGGCCCCACTGCCCACCCCTGCAGACCCTGGCCCTGCCGGTCCTTGGCACGTCCCAGAGCCCCTCGGGACCGAGCCCCTCGGTACCGGGCCCCGGCGGGCGCACACACACTGACCCACATTCCACTCCCCGCTGCAGACACACCTTGAGCCGCCTCTGGGCCTGGGTCCGCGGCGACAGCAGCTGCTCCACCAGGCGGTCCTGGGGCGCTGCCAGCGAGTCCATCGCTGCGTTCACACCCCTGACCCGGTCAGGCCCACAGCGGCCGGGCTTACGGGAGGAACTTACGCGCGGTACTGCCCCGAAGCCCGGTTCTCGCCCCCGTTTTACGGACGCGGGAACTGAGGCCGGGAGAAGGGACGTCGCCCACCCGGGGTGCCGCCGACCCCGGAGGCCGTGCGTGCCATGCCTCTGCCTCTGCCGACCCGCCCCGAGCCGCCCGCGGCGTCGCAGCCACAGGCAGGCCCCGCTCCCGCACCCGAACCAGAGGCGGGGCCTCTCCGGCGCTGACGGGGGTAGGGGGGGGGTTGGGACGAGACCGCCCCACCCGTGCGGTCGCTGGGAAACAGTCGCCTGGAAATTGGGCCGCGGGCGGAGCCACCGGAAAGCTGCTGCGGACGGCAGGGCCGAGCCTAGGAGCGCGTAGGCGCGGGGGCGGAGTCCCGCTGCCGGACCTGCCGCCTCTGTCCGGGCGTCGCGGCCCCCCGGGGGGCGGGGGGGGAAGCCGGGGCCCACCCAAGGGCCCTGGGGGGCGGGGTTGTCGCCGTCCTGCGTCCCGTCCCCCCCCAGGTGCGGCGCGGCTTCCGCCCGCCAGAGGGCGCCGGGGGACCGCTCCTGGCGCACCCACGCGGGTACCGGCCCCGCTCAGAATTCTCTCCTCTGAGAATTGGCCCGGAAACCTCCCGGCGGTGTCACGGCATCCCAGCTGCCCACGGCCACACCCCTCCCTGCAATGCTCCCTCCCCCTCGCGTGTATGTGTGTGTGTGTGTGTGTGTGTGTGTGTGTGTGCGCGCGCGCGCATGCGGGGGATCAGGGGTGTTTTTGGCTGGCGTGGCCTCCCCAGACGCGTGGGAACTGGGAGGGAGCAGAGCCCACCTCCCCAGCCTGGACCCGCTCCCATCTTCCCGCGGGTTTGCAGAAGCTTAAAGCGGGGGAGGGGGGTTAGTTATAGCACTAGAGGCCTACCCACCCTACCTCTGGAAACTTGGAAGCTGCAGCCAGCACTGGCCACAATTGCCCCCAGACCACTCCTGCGAGCAAAGGTGGGGGGGGTATGTGGAGTGAACTTACCCCCTCCCCAGTATGGGGCTCCCTCTGAGCTTCCTTGCCTTCTCTGACCCACAGGACTGGGCCTAGGGGGACTGGAGAGCTCCATCCAGTGTAGTTCTCACCTTCTGTGACCACCCCAGGGACCACAGGCATCTCCTGGGCCACCAAACCCTTCCTCGTCCTTTCCTGCAGGACCCCACCAGAATCTGAACCAGCCAGTACCAGCTGGGTAGAGGGAGGCTTGAAAAGGAGCTGCAACATGAAGAGACATACTCCTTGGACTGTGCATCAGTGGGGAGAAGCCACCCCCCAGCCCTTCCCCACCCTGGTCCTCCCTTCTTGGCTCCCCTGGTTGAGGGGCCTCTGTCTATCTGTCCAGGCTCATGATGCTGCCATGGGGCCGGGAGGCCACTGGCACCTGGGGAGAAGGGGTGGGCCCACAACTGGGAACAGGAGAGTCTTTCATCCAGAAGAGAGCCGGGGAAGCCAAGAGAGTCTTTCATCCAGAAGAGAGCCGGGGAAGCCACGGGGCACCTCCCTCAGCTCTCCCTGATGGGCCCTCAGTCCTTAACCTGAGAAAGCCTCCATACTGGCCCCAGCCCTCTGCCATGCTAACCTGGACCAAGTTCCACCCAACCTCTACCTGGAGGCCCACTGTAGACACAGCCCCTCAGCCTAGCCCCCACCCAGACAGGCTGGCATCTCAGGCTCAAGGCATCTCCAAGGTAGGCACCCCTGGGTCTGGGCCTCAGGCTGAGAAGGAGCCTCAGCACTGCACAGCCCGGTGGCTAATGGAACTTGTCGCTTCCAGATTGCCTCAATTTCCCCATTGGTAAGGCACAGCCTCTGGGGAGGCCCAAGTCAGGAGGGCAAGAGTCTCACTCCCAGCTCCCAACCCGCCAGCCCCATCACCCGAACTCACCCAGACAGGGCCTGTGGATTCCCTGGGGGAGCTCCAAGGGAGGGACCCTGCCACCCTCTCTCTCTGGCCCATGAAATACAACAAATATTCCTCAGGGCTTCCTGAGCCATAGACACAGCTGCGCCCACCTCCTCCTGGTGCCTGAGACTCTCGAGGCATTTCCATTCTTAGAATCACCAGAGTCAGCTCTGGAAGCAGCCGCCAGAGCCAACAGAGCCCCATCACTGCCTGAGACGGGTGGGGGTCAGAGGATGGGGGCCAGGGCCACCAGAGCTCCCCCCGGTCCTCTTTCACAGCGACTAAAGCTCAGTAACACCAACAATGCTAACAGTGAAGCTGCCACATGCTTCCAGCTTCCCCCAGATCCTCGGGGAGCCTGCCCCAAACACCTGGCTCCCTGGCTTTGTTCCCAGGGCTCCCCCCCCCCCTCCAGCTGCATGGTGCCCTCTCTCTCTCTGGTCCTAGGGGCAGAGGATGGGTGAGGCTGCCTCCTAACCAACCACAAAGGATGGGCAGACACAGGCCTGAAGGAATTCCTACCTCTGCAGGAGGGGGTCCCTGTATGGTACTGGGCAGCTGCTGCCGGGCCCAGTGACTCCAAGTGCCTGCAGGCCCAGGAGAAGCTGTGGGGGCTGGTCTCCCGGGCCTTCTCTCTCTCTCTCTCTCTCCCTCAAACAATAGCCTGGCAGCATGTGTCCCTGCATCTCAGGCATTGTCTGACCTGCCTTGATAGGAAGGCAGCTCCTGGCTCAGGCTCCCTGAAGCAGCCCTGGCCAGCAGGGGGAGGGGGAGGGGCCCCTCCCTAAGAGCCTCACCTGTCCCAGGGTTGGGTGTGTCCCTGCCAGAAGACTGGCACCTAGGAGCCAGTGACTCCAGGCCCCCACCCCACCTGCTGGGTCGCTCCTGGGGCTGCCACCGCACCCTGGGCCAGGACTTCAGGGTTCCACCCAGCATCTACCCACTGTGTAAATTCCTATCCCTGAAAAGGGCTGCCAAGGCTACCTTGGTGCCAGAGTTGGGTCCAGAAAATCCCCCAAACGTGACTGAGCTCAAGCCAGAGAGGCCCCCAGCAGGGCTGCCCCAGAGCCCCCTGCCCACCTGGTTACCCACCCCTACTCCACTCTCAGGGTCTCCCAGCTCTGTTTAACCCCAGCCTCAGCTGGGTTCCACAGTGGGTGCCCAGGTCAGCCTCCTGTCCGGTCCTGCTTTCCCGGAGGGTAGGGACCAGGCCAGCCCCTTTGGAAAGCCACAAGCCTCTTTGTACCCATTAGGCTGGAAGACCCGCACTGGGCACCAGCATGACTCAGACCCAGACCAGGCCCTGGAGGCTCCCAGTCTGGGGAAGAGGCCTGGCCACAGATCAGCCCACTCAAATTGGTGTGTGTGGAAGAAGAGGCAGAAGATGCACAAGAGTGGGGTGGGGCTGCTCAGGTTCTAGGCGCTGGCTGGTAGACACAGACCCCTCCCCAGCCTGTGGCCTGCCAGTGTCTGTGCCCCCACTCAGGACCCCCAGCAACGAGGCCCAAGGCCAGGTCAGGGAGGATATGCTGGAGCTGGATCAGTGGGAGAGGGACACCCGGCCCATCCCCCCAGCCTGGGAGGGGCGCCTGTGCTGTAAGGGTCAAGGGCCAGGCCCCCAGCGCCCTGGCGCCCATAGCTCCCCTTCGCAGACCCAGGCGCGGCGGCACTGCCCCAGCTGACAATCGGTTATCGCGACAGGGAGGGATGACGGCCGGCGGGGGCGGGGTCGCGCCTGGGCGCCGGCAGCGTTGGTGCCACAATGGGTGACAGCAGGCCCGGGGGGGAGCGGCGGCGCGCACGTACCTGCTTGTCCTCTGCAGGGTCGGGGTCGGGTCAGGGTCCGCGTCCGGGCCGGCGGGCGGGGGAGAGAGGAAAGACACGGTGAGAGGCAGGCGGGCGGGCGGGCGGCGGGGACAAAGGCGCGCGCGGGCGCGCGGGCAGGCGCCGGGCTCACCTGGGGTCGCCAGCTTGCTCTTGTACCGCAGGCCTGTGCTCATGGT
>NW_027397177.1:639624-647269 GCF_003265705.2 Callorhinus ursinus | reverse complement strand
GGCGGGGGCGGGGACCCAGGCGCCCCCCAACGGCCCCGCGCCCTCCGCCTCCGGGCGACGCCCTCGCCTCCAGCCGCCCGCCAGCGCCCTGGGGAACCCGGCGACGCCCGCGCTGCCCCCGCCCACCGCGTGGCGGCTGCTCGACTCCCGCCCCGCCTCGCGTCTCCCGTGCACGGCCCCGACGCCGCCTGCCTCGCTCTCGAGGGACCCCGGTCCATGCCTCGGCCTCTGACCTTCCCTCCCTGTGGCCCTTCCATAATACTTGCCCTCGCCCACCCCCACCCCGGGGCCTGGCGGCCTCCTTTCCAGCCCCTCCTCACCTCTCCATGGACGTGGGAGATGCTGGCCCCGGGGAGTCCTGCTTCTGGCCACAGCAGGAAAGGTGATGGTCACCGCACGGAAGGTCGGATGCCTGGCGCAGGGCCAGCGCCAAAGCTGTCCTCCACAGCCTATTCAGGGCTGTGCACACCTGCTCTGGAAGAAGATACACCTGGGCAAGCCACAAAGGCCAAGCCCTTGGACAATTGTCCCTCCTCTCTCTTCCTGGCTTATTTTCTGGGATCATTACTGAAGAGTAATTCAGCTGACATCTGGGACAGGACATGGCCTGGCCTCAAGCGTGCCTGCCCTCCCACTCCCCTCTGCAGCCCGTCACCCTCTGCTCTGCAGATGCACAGCCAGACCTGCTACCACCCCGAGAAGGGGGCAGGGAGATGCCAGCCTTCTGTGCTAGAGGGCAGTCAGTGGCACTGAAGGCGGAGTCAGGGCCAGCACCCCATTTACAGAGGAGGAAGCTGAGGCCCCAGACCTTCAATGACTTGGCAGGATTCACAAGCATGAGTGCCTCCTGTCTTCTGGTACTATCACACTCCCAAGTACCTTTGGCTTCCCTGGAATGCAGTTCCCAGGTGGCACATCTAGAGTCTTGAGTCCCACAGAAAGGGACAGGCCAGTAGGTCACCAGCTCCCTAGGCGAGGCCCCCCTTAAAAAGAGATGGCTGCTGTACCTTCCACACGCAAGAAATCCTCCTCTCTCCCAGCCCCTTGCGTGCCCCTTGGTCCCTCTGCTGGTCCGTGGGGTCCTCCGTCTCTGAATCACCAGCACCTAGCACAGTGTTGTTTGCTCAGTAAATGAAAAAGCCATCATTGCTCTGCCAAATTCGGTGGCAAAAGCCCATTTCCCCTCTACTGGGACCTCCACCTGCTCCAGAAGTGTGACCAGTGTGGAGACACTCCACCGATCCAACCCCTCATCCAAAGCCTCGAGGCCAGATGTGTTTGGAATTCAGAATTTGTCACATATCTCGTACATTACGTGATACCTCATTGGAACCTGCGGCTGCACCTCATAATCAAATACATTAAGGTGTTTGTAGTGAAACGTGGCTATTCACACAAACTGGAATAAATAAAGGCCATAATACAGGGCTGCACATCAGCTCAAGGCTGGCTTTGTTACAGAGTTTTGAACACCTTTAAGTTTCAGAGCTTTGGGGGAATTTGGAGTTGTGGATAAAGGAATGGGGCAGGGAGGGGGCACTCGAAGTGATAGGACTCCTGAGGCTTCATCAGTTCTGACAGGCTCGGTGGGAACCCCATCTCAGGGGCCGGGTGCTTTGCAAAAATGATTCAACTGGTGAAAACTGACACAGACATTTAGCATGAACTGACCTGTACAAGCCTGTGCTTGTGGGGACAAAGGAGGAGGCAGGAACCTGTCCTCGATAAGGCAGATATGTTCCTGCAAAGGGCCCCCTCGGGGCTCCAGACAGCCCTGGGTCAGGCCTTGAGGGGAGTGGGCTGCAGGTCAAGGGCATAGCTCAGGCTGAGGGTGGGAAGTGCACATGTACAGGAATCATAGGCTTTAAAACAATTCTGGAGACAGGAGACAACAAGAACAAGGTGTACCGCACAAACACGTCTTAAGGTAAGTGCACTCCAAAAGATTATGTACAGAAATGCTATGGGATTAGGGACCAGCGTTTTAAGTCTGGAGTGGAGGCACGGAGCAGTGTGGAGCTGATGGAAAGAAGACCAGAGCCACTCCCTGGAAGAAGGTGTCAAGGGCAGGCCTGGGTCAATGCCTTCTGTGAAATCCTAAGGGTCACCAGAGGCTGCTGGCCTCGAAGGGGGAAGGGGACTTCACTCCTTGCTCTGGGGCTGTGGTCACTCAGGACCGAGTCCAGGGGATAGACCCAAATAGTCCGACCACAGACACACCAGACCTGTCCCCTGTCTGGTTGAGAGACCCTCGGGGTGGCAGTAACCGTTGACCGGCAGGCCAAATATCTGCCTGGGACATTTCAGAAATCAGGACTGGGAGGTGCTGGTGGGTTGTGCCTCCAATTCCCCTAGATGGGACAGCATAAGACCTCCTTCCCTTGGGAGGGAGCCAGCGTGGCAGGGCCTTGCCTGGACACACTGCATTAACCTAGGTAAGGGGCTGTGGCCTCCCCGAGTGAGTCTGCTTCCCCAACAGGCGGAAAAAATGCTGGCTGTGGTTCAAAGAGAAGTAAATAAGACACTCCTGGGTGGAAAAAAAATGCTACTTTTTAATTCACAAGGAAAAGAAGTTAATGAGTGAAAAAATAAGTTACACCCAGAAAAATCTGTTCAACCAACTTGGGCTACAAATAGCTCGATGCTTTCCAGAAAAAAAAAAAAAATTCTTTTAGTTAAGAAATTCTCAAGATGCTGCATTCAGCCCATGCTGTGTTTCCCTCCCGCTTTCCACAAACTCGTGGGCATCAGTGTGGTCACACAGGAGAGGAGATGGCCTCACAGTAAACCACGATGATGGGACGGAAGGACAAGTGGGTGCCAAGTGAGGCAGGTGCCAGGGTTCAGAGGTTTGCTTCAGGTGACACACTCCTAAGTCACTCCCAGGAATTTGTCGCTGAGTATGGGAGCAGTGTGCAGAGCAGGCCAAGATCACGTTAAGTAAGAACCGAGGAAAGGACCTACTGCTCTGGCCAACGGATGGTGCTCCGCTCAGCGTTCTGCTCTCTCCACCTTGATGCTGCCCCTTCTCCCACCTGCTCTACCAGCTTCCACATCCAGCCCTGCCCACTCCCTTCCCTCGTGCCACACTGTCCTGGACACTTGTGTGCAGCGTCCTCCAGCTTCTGGCTTGGGGTACTGTACCCCAGTGTCCCATGTCCCCTTCCTGAGGTGCCCGCTCCTCAGTATGCAATGCTGGGGCTGTGCACCGGGCTTTGGGCCAGGGTCAAGTGGTTCCTCCACTCCTGCTGATGGTCTGAGCTCCCTGGTCTAGACGGTGGTTCGCTGGTCTGCTGGAAGGTGAGTTCATTCTCTCTACCCCCACTCTGCCCACCCTCCCCCTACCTACATGGCCGTCTCTGGGGCAGCCCCGATGCCTGCTGGGGATGGGTGTCTCGGCCCACGCACAGACCAGAAGCAGAGGTTCACAACGTGGTGAGACCACACAGCTGGACGCAGGACCTCCTGGCCCAGGCCTCACTCCAGCAAAGAGGTGTGAGCTGCCCCCGGCCCTGCCCCCTGACCAGGCCCCAGCCAGGCAGTCCTGTCTGACCCTGAACTCCATCAGCTCAGTGACCAGACGCCCTCCTGTCCCCTGCCTCTGTCCGCTGGCTGGCATTGCTTCCACACCCGGTCCTAGTGGCTGTGTTGCTCTGGCTCAGGCAGCCCTGGGAGAAGACCGGAAACTACCCCTTGCCCCTGCGACTCCCCGTCAGAAGGGCCACCCTGCTCTCATGCGTGTATCCTGCGGCTTGGTGCCCCCGTGTGTCTGCTGCTTGGACAGCTCATCCCCACCTGCCTGAGTGGGGTGCATGGGTCCCGGGAGCTCTGGGGGCGGCTGTCTCACAGGGAAATATGTATGCAGTGGGGAGCTGTTGGAGAAGGCCTTTCTTGATCTCCTTGTTAGAAAAATGTAAGAGGGTCACGACACACGCCTGTCTTCCTCACCGATCAGTCAGAGCAGAATCCACAGCAGCTGCCCCTGCCGTAAAAGCGGCCTGTGTGTTGCAGGGGACAGAGCAGGGTTCCAAGTGGGGCAGAGCCACGGTCCACACCGAGTCCCCCATTCACTGGGCAGCTGTCGGAGGGCTACAAAGGGCGCCTGTACTCCGAGGCAGTGAGCCCGCATGGGGACCTGGGGACCCGGAGCAGCGGGCAATGGGCTCTCTCCCTGGCAGGGGTCAGTGGGGGGCAGCATGGACCTCCAGCCACATCTGATGAGACCCAGTCCCCTGAAGTATTCTGGGAGAGGATGCAGAGAGCAGCTCCGGGCAGGAGCAGGAACGACAGGGACCCAGAGTGCAGTGTGACTCAGTACAGAAGAGATGCCTGACCATCGTCGTCCCCAGGGGCCCTCCAGAGGTATACAAGCGGGGGTCAACAGGAGACAAAACCTCCTCCGAAGTGTCTTAGCACCTCTGAGGCTCGGTCCTTGCTACAGCCCCGCAATCTCGGGAGAAGCCTAAGGTAGAGACACGAAATGTGCCAACATGGAGACCCTCCCAGAGGTATCCCTTGTGAAAGGCAGAGTGTGCGGCTGGATCACGGCTATGTGGAGCAATCTGCAAAGTAGGGAAGCTTCCCGCCCTCTCCCTGTGACCTGCCTCTCCTGCCAGAGAAGGCCAAGGGTTGGGATTCCAAAGGCTGGCTCCAGCTCCCCACTGCACCCCAGCTCCTGGGTCTTCCATGTGAGCATCAGGCCCAGACAGATCAGGAAATCCCCCCAGAATAAACAGGATGCAGGGAGGACTTTGGCCCCTGCCATCCAGCCAAGCAAGCCATGTCCCTCACTGGCTGGGCCCTCAGAGTGGGCGTCAGTCACCTGGTTTCCAAGGTCTCTGGTGACTGGCCACAGCTAGGCAAAGGCAAGGACTCGGGTTTTCCTCCCCATCCACTGTGCTGGCTGCGGGCTGCGGAGGATCCCTCTGCCTACGCTGGGCACACAGCTAAGGTGGGAGCCAGGGTGGGGGGTTGGTAGAGGGTTAAAGGAGCTGTCATCCCTGAGGCCTGGGTGGGCATCTGCTCCTTCCTCCAGGGGGAGGACGAGGGCTCTCCCTGCCTCCTCTCTGCTCCCAGGTGGCCAATCCCCACTGGGTGTTCTTTGCACACTGACAGCAGACTAGAGAGAGCCTTGTATTGCCCTCAAGGGGGGCTCCCAGTTGATGGGAGACAGACCAGCCGCCATACACCAGGAGACCTCCATACTCCTTCCACTGGACGAGGCCAAATGTTTAAGGTCTGTGGCCAGCTAGAGCCAGCCTTGATAATGTGTGCAGGAAGGTCTGTGTGCCCCAGCAGTTTGCTCTATGCTGAAGTTGGTAACTGCCTCTTCCCCAGTCCAAAGATTCTTCCTTTTTTTTTTTTTTAAAGATTTTATTTATTTATTTGACAGAAAGAGATAGTGAGAGAGAGAGAGAGAGAGAGAGAGAGCGCACACTAGCAGTAGGGAGGGGCAGGAGCAGGCTCGAAGAAGCCCGACACGGGGCTCGATCCCAGGACTCTGGGATCATGACCTGAGCCGAAGGCAGATGCTTAACTGACTGAGCCACCCAGGAGCCCCTCCAAATGTTCTTTCAAGTGAAGCCTGGGGAGTTCCTCTGAGGCGGACGGGAACCACCATCAGGGTCTTCTTGAGATGGAAGAGCAGTGGGAGATGGAGCCCCCGAGCCTGGGCAACTTTTGCAGGAAAGAAGAGCCACTCGACATCACCAGTGGCTCTGAATGGCACTCAGGAAGCGTGGGGTTTAGCCACCAAGCATCAGTGCTTCTGGCTAGGGTTCAGACCAAAGAAGCATCACCAGGGTGCCATTTGGGTGCTGGATCTGGGAAGTGGGACCCCTAGGAAAAAGGAATCGCTCAGACTCACTCCCCTCCTTCAAGCTCTTGCCAAGGGCTCATTTCTACAGTCACGACACTTCCCAACCACTCACAGTTACCGGCGTGTCCTAGAGTGAGTCCTGCCTCATGCTCTCGCCTGGTGAGAAGCCACACGTGGCCTCCTTGGCAGGACACACAGGTAATGTGTTAACCTGGTCCTCCCTCTGGAATTTCCCAGGCAGCTGTGGGCCTCAGGCGGAGGGTGCCTCTTGCCTCCACAGCAGCCATCAGCCCTGCCCAGCTGTATGGCACAGGTAGGACAAAGTGGTGGCTTTCAGCCTCCTACCCCAGGGTTTCACACTGCGGGGGTCAACATGCCACAGGCCCCCAGAGGATGCTGCCCACAGGCCAGGGGGGAGGGCATGGGCCACAAGCGTTGGGCACAAAGGCCCAAGGAGCCACCTGGAGCAGGGCAGAGGGGTCCTGGGCGGATGCTGGCCAAATCAGGGCCCAGAAGAGCAGGGAACCCTATAGTCTGTAGAGCTGAGGATGACGACATGCATCTGTTGGGTGTTGCTGGGCTGGTCTCCCCACTTGCATGCTGCTGGGAGCAGGACCAGCATGCCAGGTGTGGGCCTTGTGGCCAAGACAGCATCAAAGGTTCTGCCAGAACCCCAGCAGACCCAGGGTGGGGGCCCATGACTCCCAGAACAGACACTGCTCTAACTAGGGGTCCAGCCGGAGCACCTCTGAGGACTCAGATGCCCTGCCCCAGGCCAAGGGACCAGCCGTCCTGCTGTCTGGAGCAGGCCTGCCTCAACCTCCCCATCCATACCCAGGGGGTCTGTTTGGGCTGCATCTGGTATTCCGGATAATTCTGAGGATCAAAAACAGAGACTGTTCAGACGCCGGGGGCCTGGCCCAGCTGGGACTCACACCACTGCAGCTGCCCCCGGGCATCCTGGCCTTCCCGGAGGGGACGTGCAGCCTGGACTGCCCGTCGAGGTGCATGGCTCTAAGGGGGCCTTTACAAGGATGTGAAGGATGTCTGGGAAGACTCTGAAAACAACTGACAGTGAGAGACATGTTCCTTTGGGGGAATGAATGGCTACCACCTCCAGCTGATTCTAATAAAGAGATCACAGGGATGGGGTGGAAGTTCATTCTCGAGTCACTGAGCAGGACCCCTGAGGCTGGTGGCTTGCCCGGGTGCAGGTAATGAAGGGAGATTTCTATGTCATCGAATATGCTGCATGTGATGCCACTTACAATGGGCTTGTCACCCTGGAAGGGCCCCGGCCAGTGAATCCCAATCCCCTGGCAACCAAAGGCAGCTTCTTCAAGGTTACCATGGCTGTGCCTGAGAATCTGAGAGAGGCCCACTCCAATGAAAATGGCCATAAAGAGTTCAAGAAAGCGTTGGGAGCAAACTGCATCTTTCTCAACATCACAAATAGGCAGCTCTTCATTGTCAGCCACAGAAGCTCCCGGGAAGCGTGTACCCCTGCCTGGTGATGTGCATTTCTGAAGCCTGTGCACCAAACTGCTACTGTCCCGCAGTGAAGAAGCCACGAAGCACTTAGAGACAGGTAAGCAACGGGGGCGGCCTGCCAGGAGGGGTTCACAGTGCCAGAGGGCCGGGTGGGACTGGCAGTTGGGACTCACGGTGCCAACCATCCAGCAGGGCCCGAAAAGTACCTGGGGTGACTGCTGTTGAGTTGGGTGAAGAGACCTGCACTTTCCGCATCTATGGGGAGGGCGGTGAGGTGTGCCCACAGGCCTGAGCCACCTGGCGTTTTCTTTTCTTTTCTTTTCTTTCTTTCTTTCT